>NW_010562606.1:0-83102 GCF_000687285.1 Phaethon lepturus
TTAACTGTTCTATCTTTGTCTCAAGAAAAATGGGGATAAACTTCTTAGCAGGGCCTATTGCGATAGGACAACGGATGATGGTTTTAAACTAAAAGAGGGTAGATTTAGACTAGACATAAGGAAGAAATTTTTCACAATGAGGGTGGTGAAGCACCGGCACAGGTTGCCCAGAGAGATGGTAGATGCCCCATCCCTGGAAACATTCAAGGTCAGGTTGAACAGGGCTCTGAGCAACCTGATCTAGTTGCAGATGTCCCTGCTCATTGCAGCGTGGTTGGACTAGATGACCTTTAAAGGTCCCTTCCAACCCAAACTATTCAATGATTCTATGAGTGTTAAGACCCCTGATGTGAATTATTTAAGCTGCTGTGGATTGTGGCAGAAATGATGCACAGTGCTGCGTCTTGCCTTGGTCAACCTAACTGTGACTGCTGCTTTGGCTTGTTGAAGTTCAGGCTATTTTGCTTTCCAAGGCACTGTAATGTAGTAGGTTGGTTGAGGGCTGTGCTTTTATGTTCAAACTTTAGCCAGCGGGGCAGGCTGGCTGTAATACCGTCACTAAAATGGTTTGGTTGTGCTTTTGAGTTTTGTCTTTGAAAAGTGTTTAGTATTCTGCTGAACTTAGTGTCCATGTGTGTATGTTTGAAGAGCTAGTCTTAAAAATAGTCTTGTTTCAATGCTAATTGTTTTTCTAGAGCCACACTTCTGAACTAGACTGAAGGTCACATGCTAGAAATGAAGTGCACCCTCTCCTTGGGGACAGCTACCCAGAATGACCTGGTGTTTGCCACAGAGTGAGAACATGCACACCACCAGTTTCCTTGTAGCAGCTGCCATGCAATATGTTCACACTCAGCTTACCTCAAGACAAATTACTTCCCTTCCTGTAGCTAGAGTAAAACTATTGCATGCGCTTAGCTGAGCAGCATGCTGGCTTCTGGCCAGGATGACCTGTCTGTGTGGCGCAGGAGTATAGGTGCTGTAACCTTGCTCTGCAGAATGGGGCTGATGCTGTTGGCAGGGCTGTAAGTTCCACCCTAAGATGTCTTTTGCTTCAAGTTGGCATAGCTGTGTTCAATACAAGTGTAACACCAGGACACAACGCAAGAGGTAGGCTTCATGCTCTGTGTGCTGTTGTGTTTCTTTTGATTCCTTCCTTGGATTGCCAGGTAGCTCTGGTGCTCCTGGGCTATGGGGTTTTAGCAGCTGTGGGCTAACACTGTTGGTGGAAGTAGTGTGCTGCTGACCCTGAATTCTTTTATCTGTGAACCCACTGTTCCCCAGTTGTGTAAATTCATCTGAATACAGGAGGCTGGAAGCCTGTGTAAAAAGGAAAATGAAAAGAACCTGTGCGTGGATTGGTATATTCCTCCTACTCAGAAGGAGGAATGCTGCTATTTGGTGAACTAGTTCATGGAGGAAAAGAAGAAAGCCACCGTAGCCTCCTCTTCTCCCTAGCAATTGTGCAGTCTCCATCTATGTGCTAAGGCTTTCAGGATCAGTCTGGGTAACTCCCTGAGCTGGCCTCCAACTCAAAGCTGGCCCTGCTTTGACTAGAAGCACATGGACCTCCTGGGATGCCTTCCAGCCTGAATTTTCGTCTCAAATATTTATGTTGTTGAGAATCTGATACTGCATGTCCATGTCCACATGTATGTTCCAGTTCTGGTAATAATATCACCTCAGAGCATTGGAGCTACATGGTACTTTGTCTTCTCTTGGCAAGGACTGAGTGAGAGGAAAGTGGAAATATGCCTTCATAAAATCTCCCCTTTCAGGTTTCCATAAATGACAGCAGTGCATTTCAGCTCTATGAAGAAATTAGTTCAGTGGCACCTCTTACAAACCTTACGGCTTTGTTTTTTTTCCCCTGACATAAATGCAGATTAGCTTTAGAAGGGGAGAAGCAGGGGCAAAGATTATAGAGAGATCAAGAACCAGAGATGAATCTTTGAAGAACTAGAGGATGTGAATGGAAGCCTTATATTTGTGCAGGAAAGAAAAGCAGTGTTTCTATACGTAGAAAGTTACTGCCTCTGAAGTGGGTAGAAAGTTTGTTCTTTTAAAAAGGATAATCTGGAAGCTTGTCTTTAAATCTTGAGCTTGGACCATACTCTATTAGAAATCTGTATCTTCACTTTATAAAACGTTCTTATGGTATATATGTATGTATATATTTAAATTTGGGCACTCGATTCATATGAGAAGAATCTTAGCATAGATAAGTTATAGGTTGGTATTATCTTACCATAACTGGTTGTGAAAAATACCCAAGACCCTTTACCTTAACCAGCTGGCATATGGCTTTATGCTTTACTTGGGAGCTAGCAAGAGCTACCTTTTTCTTGCTACATTCAGCGTGGAAGTAGCAAGCACTTTTGTGGCTTTCTGATGCTTTTTAGGAGCTGAGTTGAATTTAAAATGTGTGTTGTGTTGCAGAGTTTTTTTCTGTGCTGTTAACTGAGGGATGGAGAAGAATTAGTGGAATTTGTGCTCTGAGAACTGGAGGATTGGTAAACAATCTTGTCCAGCTGCATCTGGAGCAAATCTGTAGTTGTTGGGGTTTTGTACAGTGAGAACTGAATTGGTGGCTGCAAGAGTAGGGAACTTCTGTTGTACTTCTGTTCTTTACTTTGTTTACTGGATTTGCAGTCGTCTTACTCTAATTTTTCTTTTCATTGCATTTCTGTGGTAAGGAAGAATAGCCCTGTTTGGATTCTGTAGAATAGTTTATACTCTGATGACATCAGGTCAGTGCATATGGTATTAGCAGAAAAAAACATGACTAATGTCACGTCATGTGGGTCATTTTTTCCTTCTTGCCCTTTACAAGTAGAAAAACATGTGCAATGTAGCATAGTATCTGTTTTAATACACTGTATATTGCTCTGTACTTAATGTGACAAGAAACCTTTTTGGAGATGTTTGTTCCTTTGTCTCTGATCAGCCCCAGCTCTGTTTTTCTGACTGCATAGATGGACACATTTGTGGTCAGTACTTAGTGCTGGCAAAGGCTGCTTGCTTTCCTCCCCCACATCAGAGCTTAGAGATAGTAGCTCCTTGCAGTAGGCTGTAGCATATATGTAAATGGCTTTTTATCAGCCTGTTCTCCCTGTGTGACATCTCCCACAATAACCACCCCCATACAGACTGTGCTAGGATGGCTCTTGCAGTTTGATTAAATGCTGCATGTGTATGAATGCCAGTGGATTGTACTGTGGATTTCTTCCAGGGCCCTCAGCCCCACTTTGCAGTTAAGGGGATGGTGACTCTGAAATGCAATACTTCTTAAAATTTATTTTGAATTAGGGCAAATGCCTAGAAATTCAGAGGTAAATATAACTGAGACAGATGTAAGAAGAATATTTGTAGGCTGATCGTTCTAGCTTCAGCACTGGGTGGTTTCTTTTTCTGTATAGGGAGTTAACATCCTCTTTTCCCCTCCATTACATAGCAACAGGGTTAGGAAATAGAAGGTTTGAAATAGTAGGAAAACAACCCATGATATAAAGCCAGAGACTTCATAGATGGACTAGAAGACAAAATCTGTTATATGTTGGATGCTGTACAAGGTATGTCAGTGGAAAGGAGAGAATACAGAATGGGCATTAGTTAAAAGCAGCAAAATGATCATCATCCCTGTCCCCTACACACTGTCAGTTTGAAGTAAACCCACGCTCCCTGCTCTACTCTGGTCAGGATTTTCAAAGGTGAAAGGTGCCAATGTGTGTTCCTCCAAGATACAGCCCCTTGAGGCAACATGCCATGCCCTTCTGACTTGAGAGAGGGCAGAGGGAGCGGGGAGCCACCTTCTGAGCTTGCACCAGTACGGCATCTTCTCGTCTCGACCCACTGAACTAACTGCTCGTGTCTGGCTCAAATGTAAGACATGAGATAGGGAAACTCCTAGCAGAGTAACCAAGGGGACAAAACAGAAACGATCATGAGGAGTAAACAAAGCTAAGACTGCCTAAGAACCTCAGGCTCCTTGTACTGCATCACGGGGAACCTGGCTCCCCTCTGGTGCCTCACAGTGAAATGAGCTGTGCTGAGGCGCTGTGCCTCCCGGGACTGCGGGGGCCCGGGAAAGCGTGGCTCCTGCTACGCGCGGTGGCTCCTCACATGGAGTAGAATCTTTTGCTGTCTGCAGCAGCAGTGTGAATAGCTTCCTTGGAGAGGCTGTCCAGATGGTCAGCTCTGTGGATCTGTGTCAGGAACACTAGGATTTTTGTGTTACATCTTACACATTTTTCATTGGTATGTGTTATTGTATATGAAGTTTGTTGGGAAGCGTGTGATGAACTTTTTACAACCTGTGTTGGGCTACTGGGCGTAAGTGCAGTTGTGTTTGGTGTAGAAGACCTGAGTTTCCAAGCAGTAGTGTATTGTAGAGATCCATTTTAGCGTAAGAACCTACACTTATAAGAGTAAAATCAGTGTGTGAATGTGTAGCCTCTCCAAATAGATTTAGAGATATGACGGTTGTCAGTGTTATGCCAGACGAGGATCTGATAAAAAAAGATTTTCATGTAGCGACAATAGCTGTGGGTCTTCAATTAACATGCTCGTTGTTTGTAAGTGGGCTTGAATGATGATACAAGAAAGAGTTTTAGTAGTACAAAATCCATGTTTTTTTCCTTTCTTTGGAAAAGAGGGTGATCTTGTGGTTAAGAGATTCTTGTGCCTTGCCAAGAGCTTGCTGTGTGTCCAGTTTGCATGAGCTCAGATTTTCCAAGAGAGGCCTCAGTTTTTCCGACTTTGTTTTAGTACCTCTTTGCTTTTTTGTTACCCCTCCAAACTGCTGCTTACTGAAAGCAGTTGGAATAGTGGATGCTTAGAAATTCTCAAATCCAGTGGCCAGGGTGTTTCTGAAACAGCACTTGTGTTGAAGCACCCAAAATCTATAGCTGTCTTTGGAAATACAGGCAGGTCTTAATTTCTCTGCTCATCCCTACCAGAGGGATTGTATATCCTTTCTTCATAACGTGTTTGAAAGGCACTGTAGAAGTGTGCAGTGGCACTGTGTGTTAGAGCAGCATGACAAAAATGCCTTGCATGTGTAGGAATTTTATTTTCCTGGGGATCTTTTCCTGAAAGTCACTAAAACAAAGGGGAAACCCACCTATGGAAAAATTTTCCTGTCAGCTGGCATATGAAGGAATAACACAGCCATACTGCTGTTGGTGGGCTCCAGTTAAAAAAGTGTTGCCATTTTGCAGGTCTGTCACTGGAGCGTTCAACCAACTCAATTGCGTCACGTGCTCGACTGTGTGAAAGGGAGGAGGAAGTCATGGCTTGTTTTGAGACAGCGTGTGTCATTGCCCAGGTGTACTTGCAGGAGCTTGAAAAGGTAAGAAGTGGTGTGCTCAGAGTGTTAACCTGGCGGCCTGGGTGGAATTTCCAGGGTTCTGATAGCAAAAATGGGGAAATGCCAAGTAATCATAGACAATAAGGAGTATGAGAACAAGTTGGAAGGAGTGAGGTGTCTCAGTACAAGCAGTTGCAAAACAGCAATTAATCTGGTCTCTGTTTCCTCTGAGAATGAGGTCTGGAAACGAGTTTTGCTTGTGGTAAAGCGCTGAATACTTCAGATATGCTCAGGTTGTATCTCAAGTTTAGCTCTTACTAAAGAGGGACTACAAACTTTGCATAGCAAGTGCCAGCGTGAAGGAACCCAAGACATTTTACATATCTACCATGTAAATGATACACAGTAGTGGATATTGAGATGCCTAACGAGCTGAGAGTAACCTTTTTGGGTCAGCCATAGCAGTTTAACTGCCAGTGCTTCACCTTCTCCAAGTGAAACTAGAGGAACCTTGGTTATTAGTAGCAAGTAACTGCTTAGTCAGTGGTTGGCTAGGATGCTGAGTAAGATGAGTACTTTGAGCCCTCCACTGAACTGTAATATGTGCCACTGATTTGCTGGGCACATGCCTAGTTCTCTCTATCTCTGTAACTTTGCCTAGCTGAGTTTAACACCATGCGCTTCCATGCCCTTCCTTTGCCACACGTTATGCTTGACACCAGCAGCACTGATGGCACTGCACATTATCTGTTGTTCTGTAACTTCATGGCCTTTGACCTTCTGAACAGATATTTCTGCTCTTCTCAGCAGCAAAAGTGCGTGTCTATTCCAGGTTTTGTTTTTAATTTCATTAAAACAAGAAAAAAATGAGCTTAGTGCATATATAAGAATTCATTAAGAAATCCAGCTAACAAGTTGTCTGGTCTGTTTATTTGTAGGAGAAAGCTGAATGGCTTTTTAATTTAAAATTAAGTACTGTCCTTCTCTTTTGGAAGGACACGTTCCTGCCAGTACTTGGCACTTGTAAGTGTTTTTACTGACAGCTTGCATCTTTGAAGAAGGGAAAGAGTTTGAGCTGTAATTCATTCATCTTATGGACACAGACAAGGATGCAGGATTGCTGATAGATGTACTAAAAGTCCATAGGTCTTCTCCATAGGTCCTGGATGTAGAACCCTTCTTTGGAGAGTCCACACAGGGCAACTTCCATCAATGAAAGCTGTTTGTTACCAGTAAGGAAGCAAAAGCAAGAAGGGTTTGATAGGATAAACCAAGGAAAGGCTAAGATTCTTCCATCAGGACTCCTGATAGCTTACCAATTCTTAACAAATATTTATATTATGTTAAGCTGGACATACAGATTCAAACATTGCCTTAATATGTCCATGCAAGATGCTGCATCTGTGTGCTGAAGCCCTTGGTATTAATGTGTAGCTTTCTACTTACTTTATTAAAGGTTGGAAAGTAATAAGGGATGATGTTTCAAAACTCAGATTGCATGCAGAATATTTCATGGAAGTCACTTTATAGTTTATTTTAAAGTTACTTTGAAAGGCTTTTGAATAGCTGATGAACATAAGTTTTCAAGTAGCTTGAGGAGGAATCTGATGGCAGATGGTAACATTTTGTTGTTGGAGATGTCTGCCTCATGAGGCACTGGCTAGTTCAAACAGTTGTCTGTAACTCCAGATATTTCTTTCCTCCCCTCACAGACCTTAAACAACACACATTCAAGAAGTATCAAGGGCAGCAACGTGACTTACTCTGAGTTTGAACTTTCCTACTTCCTGGAAGCAGCTCTGCAGAGTGCCTACGTGACTCATTTAAAGAAGGGGTAGGTGGATGCAGATGTTAATAAAAATAGATAATGTTGCATGTTTTGTCTCAGAAACAGATGACGGCTTATTTCTTTGTATGTGTTCTGTTGTGAGTTTTTTGCTGCTGGTTCACCTCAGGTCTCATCAGTGTCCTTCCCTCCCTCCTGTTGGTCTCTCTCTGTCTCTCTTAAGAGTCCTAAGCCTCGTTTTACCAGCCACACAGGTAGGGTGGAGTAGAACAGTTTTGTTGTCTTGACTCAGCTCAGTTCCCTGTGGAGACAAGGGGAGTTTGATGGTAAAGAGAGAATGGAATTTGCACTGCTCTGTGCTTTTAAAATGTTCAGCCACAGGGCCTGGTTTAGAGCTCAGTGAAGGCTTAAGGGTAGTTTCTTTCACTTGTTTGTTTATTTAAGGTCTTAAATGTCCCAGTAAGTACCCCAAATCTGTGTGGTTTTACTAGAGAGAATGCATGCTGGAACAGTGCTGCTCCAGGGTCTGTATTATGCCTCTGAAATATAGCTCCCAGTGAACCTTGGAAGGGCAAGAGGAGTTGGTATCTGCAGGCCTACAGAGAATTTCACCTGAGGAAAACCTTCTCAAGAGTAATAAAAAGACATTGTTAATGCCCTCTTCCAAAGGCCATCGGTGAGGGTACACTGTTCCCTAAAACAGGCTGTCTTCAAAACATAAATTCTGTTTAGCTGATGGAGAGGTTGCCATGTAAGGAGAGTGTCTCTCCACTATGTGTAAATGGTGCTTGTAAGAATCCATCCTTCCCTAGTCATATTTGTGTACCGTAATATCCCATTTGTTCTCAAGGCATCAGATACTGAATTTCTCACTGCTCTGTGTAATGTTGCTGGTCAAAGTTTTATAAACTTTTAAAAGCAAACCATCTTTGAAAGTATTTCATTTTGGCTGTTTTTTTACCTCACTCCCAGTCAAAGATACTTTCTTTCATTTTCTTCACTCCTCCTTCTTTTCCTGCTGAAAAAAATGAGGGGAGATTGAAAGGGGGGGAAAAAAACCTAGGAAAAAAATTTCAGCAAAAGTCAGTTCAAATTCTTCTGTAGAAAATCGATACCTTTTTTTGACTTTGGAGAAGGAGGGGTTGCTTCTTCTTTAGGGTTTTCTTGGTAGTTTTTTATCCCCCAATAATGCCTTTACATGCAACTGTGAATTGCCTCTGTGTTCCCCATGCTTTCATTAAAAGCCTGCATGTACAGCGGAGCTGTACCCATAAGCATATCTGTGAGAGGTACCTTCAGCTAAGCCTTGTTTAACCCAAAGGCTTACAATTACACAAAGCCCAAGTGTTGTGAAATGACCCCTTTAGTCAGGTGAGTACAAATTTATCTGTAAAGAAAGTATGCACTTGTAAGTAGGTGTAGTCTCAGTATCACCTTGGCAGTAGGGGACAGATATGTGGTTTTCCCAGGTGAGTTGGTGGTTGACCACCTGTGGCACAGCGTGTGCTTTTCTAACCTTTTGCCATTCTCATGGTGAAAAAAAATTGCAGGTCGTGTCAGTAAGCTCATTAACTATGTAATAAAATAAAATCTCATTTAGAACATATGGCACTGATGTCCTCTAGGCACCTTTTGAATATCAAACTCACTCATTCATTTTATTCAGCAACATTATAAATTCAGTCTTCATCAGTTCAATATATCCAGTGGGTTGTCTTAGCTATTGCTGTGGGCCCTGCTTGCTCCCTTCCCACGTTATTTTAATGACAGCCGTTAAAAACAAAAAAACAAACAAACAAAAAAAACCCCCAAAACCCCAACAAAACAAACCAACTCACAAAAAACCCTACAGGGAAACAATTTGGAATCAAAATACATGTGTGAATTCAGCAGCGCTTTGATTATAAGCTGAACTGTTGCAATAGCAGGAAAATATTCTCTGTAGCTGTCTCCTGATGAAAGAGCATCCCAGTTGGTGTGATGGAGCTCCCATGGCTGGATCAGGAACAGAGCCCCACACGCTCCTCACCTCCTCCAGTGCAAGTGAGAAACACCAGGCAGGGAAATGAAAGCTCTGGTGGGGGGAAAGGAGCCTGGTGGGACTCCACAGCTTGTTCCTCCCCAGAGCTGGTATTAATGTGTGGTTTCTGCCACGAGAGGGCATAAGCAGCATTGGGATATATTAAGGAAAGAGGAGAGAAGCAGGAAGAAGTGTTTTAGGGTGCTTCATGTGTATAATAAATTTCTCCACCTGATATCGAACAGCTCGAAGAAATGCTTTTGTTTTCCTTATTGCTTCCAGCATGTTCAGGTAGGAAATAAGCCTTGGATGATGAATGCTCAGGCTGGGAAGGGAGTAGTCCTTATCAGGTGGGATGTCCTTCAGCAGGGGCACATGTGTGCAGAAGAAATAGTGAGTGCTTTATTCTTGTCTCGCCAGGCAGAAGAGCTGAGGGATCTGAGTGATTTGTCACGCTTTTGTTCCTGCTGGCAGGAACCGGCACGCTTCTGTCGGAGCATGGTCAGGGATGCCCTTTTCTTTTGCAGTGTACAGTGGAAAAAAGGCACCAATACAAAACAAAGATCTGGTCTCCTTTTCAGATATTGAGCCACCAGCTGTAAGACCAGCGAGTCTTGCTGCTGTGGAAGTCCCAGATGCTTTTAATAAGATGTTTACTTAGAAATATTATGTTGCTAAAGTCACATTTCCTGCTGCTGTTTGCCCTGCTGCATCCCAGGAAAGCTTTCTTTTATTCTTTCAGTAAGCAATGTTGATGCTGTGGATGCAGAATATAGGCAAGTAGATGCTGTTGTACTGTAGGATGTAGCCGGTTGTCTTCCACGTTAGCATCTGCAGTGGGTTTTGTTCTGTTGGTTTTTTGTTGGTTTTTTTCTGATGTGGATGTGTGAAGGTTAGGCTCATTTCTTACTGCTTTTCCTTTCAGAATATTGAACAGGTATTACTACTTTATACTGTTATGGGGGCTTTCATCAACATGCTCTTAGGTATTTTCTTAGGACAAACAGGTTTCATCTGTGTGAAGTAATGGTTATATGTAGGCTGCTGTCTTAATGGCACTTGAAGTATGTGTGGAGTTTCGCAGGCAAGGCAAATGAAGTCAGAGCTTTCTAGAGGATGTCATTGGCTTTGGAAACTCACTGGACTCAAGGTGCTCTTTGTCACAGTTTGTGCCCAAGATTTTCTGTGTTCCTCTTTATTATATTAGCTATAATTGAATCCTAAACCTCATTTCATCACGCTTTTTTAATGCCTCTCTTGCCACTTTTGTGGCTGGAACCAAGGTAGCTTAATGACCATGTGCTTTTCCTTTCCTGTTCTTCCTTATTTCTTTTTCTGGCACTTTAGCAGTGCAGTAGGGGCCCATGGACTCTTCCAACTCATTTAATTTCCATGATCTGATGTTCACTTATAATGCCATGACTTGAGGCAACAGTACCTGGGATTTCCAGATAGTCTTCTATCCAAGTCCTGCAGAGGCTCAAGATTGCTTAGTTTCTGATCTAGACAAGATCAAATAGATTCACGATGGATTACCAGAGGCTTTATGTTTGCATTCTCATCCACTTACCTACGTACATGTATTTATGTTCAAATACATACTTTTCTTTTTGTTAACTTCTTCAGGTCCTAATTTAAAAAAAATCTCTTCAAGTGCACGTTTAGTATATGAAGGACATCTATTAATGGAACAGTAAGTCTCTTACCATTATGAGTAGAGCAATTCATATGCTTAAAATGAAATGTGTGTTCAGATGGCCTCCTGGCTTGGAACAGCAGAGCAGAAAGGCAAACTCCTTTAGTGAGGCATGTTTGCAGGCTGCTGGCAGGTGTGTGCGCTCTCCTGTCACTGCTCAATAATGTTCGATAAAGTTAAAAAAAAAAAAAAGTTGCCAAACCAAATCCTCAGTCCTATAGAACTGGTATTGTTGTCAGGTGCTTTGCATGCTCCAGAGTTGAGAGCTCAGAGCGTGGAGCAGGTGCTCCCTGAGGGACCCTGACCACACAAGCACCTGTCTGGGCGGTGGTGAGTGCTGGGTCCTCCACCCGCCCTGCCCGTTTTGCACTCCTACCTTCTGTTGAAGGTGTTCCTAGGCATTTGCCATGCAGTTCATGGCTTCAACCCTGACTACTTGCAGATGAGCAGCAATTTGCTATTTATTCTTTCATTCACTTCAGTGTTGCCAGTATTCCTTTTCCTCTTCCCTTCCGCCCAGAACAAGGTGTTTCTGCCATGAAGCTTAACTTTGTTTATGGCCTTGTCTAAAAAGTGGAACTGAAATGGTGCTCCAGTTCTCTGGGAACAACACTGTCTCTTTTTAGCATATTCTCTAGGTTTTTCTTCTCTTAAGTATGTGTCAAATTTGGAATTAATTGGCTTTGCAAGTGGTCACTAATCTTCCTTCTGATGCTAGTTAATGGAATTCATTGACACTTTATTGAGACAAATACCATTATCCTAACACAGGCATTTTTGAAAATATTGAGGAACTGTTACACACCATAACTGTTCTGTTCAGCCTCTTAAAGAGCCTAAGGAAGCACAGAAAATGCCAGTAGTTTTCAGTAACTGAGGAGAGCAGTTGGGGAGGTACATTTTGTTTAGATGGAGGAATTTATTGGTTTTGACTATCAGATAATAAATAGCACGTGAACAATTCTGTTGGATTTCATGTGACTACTTGTGCATAAATATCACCATGTACTTTATTGCTTTCCTCAGTTTAAGGTCCAGAACTGCATCTTTGTGGGTATAGTCTTTCCTAGACCCACAGAAAAGCACCATATGTCTTGGCCCTGTAATAGGAGTACTTGCTGAAGCATTAAAATCCAACTTATAAAAACTTCCTTGAACTTTTTTCCCGTGATGAATTCAAAGCACATCTTTTACTTAGGAGAAAGTGGAAGGAAAAAAAGAAAGACAGCATCTGACTTTCTCCACAGGGGCAAGTCCCCAGTGTTTTTGCTCTTGCCTCACTTTGTTGCTTGGCTGTAGTTTTCCCATGAGTAGGTAATCTATGGGTTACCTCAAAGTTTAAAATTTTGAGATGAGTATTGATTAGAAAGTAAGGCCACATGCATTTGCATTCTATTACTTGGTGACCTTATAAGCTCTAGGGTGTCATTTTATGTAGCCAATATTCATGGTAAACATGTTTACATTTTACTTCCCTCTTCTTGAAAATAATGACTTTCTTTTATTTCTTCAAATGTTTGTCATTGATTCTGGAGTGCAAGAAGGTTTGCAGTGCATGAGAGTGGGCAGAAGTGCAATCTGTACTTGTTACCTTCAAAATTTAATCAGATTGACAGAAAAGGTTGTTATGGTGTATGGCTTTTTTTTTTCTAAATGAAATCTAGGCTTTGTCTGCACAGAAAATTCTCCTGGAATAAGATGAAGTGGCAGTTAATATACCAGTACAACTGCTTACCTGGTTGTCCTTATTTCAGTACAGCACTGCTCTTTTTCTGATAGCTTGTATTTCTTTGCATAGCTTCTACCCTGTAATGAAAGTGAGCTGAACCGTTTTGCAGTTTCTATGGTAGTAGGGCCATGTCCTTAGCTTTGAAGAGCTTAATAGGCTGCAAATGTGTTAACTAGTATGTCCAGTGTTTAATCTTTCCTCTCTGCAACTCTCTTGGTGCCCAGACACATGATTAAGATATCATTTAGCAAGTAGTCTGCTTTACTCTGCATACACCATGAGCAATTAATGTGGTTTGGGGTTATTGGTTTTGGTGGTGTTGTGTTTTTTTGGGGTGGTTTTTTTTTTTTTTTTTAGACTAACCCTCTCTTTTTTTGCAGGTTAAGCTGTGCTTTCAGGCAGTTACTGCAACTTAGCTGGCTGATAATAAACTGTTAACTGTTTAAACCACTGTTATTTCATCATGTGTCTGGACCATCAGACACAAGGCATTTAAGCACCACCTAAAGGAATCGTCATTTAAAAGTATCATGTAAGCTCAATGTAATTCAAACAAGTACAATCTGTGTGTATGAGGAGGAGATGTGGATGCTTTTAAGAAGCAGCATCTGCTTTATAAATACAAGCTATGAAAGGCTTCCAAATGTCCCCTCTGTTCGTCAAATGTGAATGTGATCTTCTCCTAGGAAGCCATCTGGAGTAGGCAAGCTACAGTCGCTGCCTCACTCAGTGCCATTGTCCTATCTGTGCCTCAGAGTGACTTGTCTCGCTACTGTACACTCAATATTAGTGATGGTTTCATGGGTCTCTTTGAATGTCAAGTTTGTTGCTACGCTTTGGTGCATCATAAAAGTATTTTGTTTCCAATGTGCTGGGTTTTTTTTTGTTTTTATGAATTTTTTTTTCCTGCTTTCCCCATAGAAATATTGTGAAAGGAATGAGGAGTCTGCGAGAAATACTACGGACTGTGGAAACAAAAGCTACTCAAACCTTCAAAATGGTAAGGGGAGTGAATGGGAGATGGGAAGGTTGGATAATCTGCTGTGCAGATGATTATCTCTCTGTTTATTAACCAGTACAGTAGGACAAAAATGTATTTGTCCTTACTTGATTGACTGCTGCTTTTTTTTTTTTTTTTACACTTTTGGAAGTGGTGTATCAAGTAATGCACTTAATTCAAAGACCTGCCCAGTTGAAACCTGCGAGCCTTCAGACCTGGGCATGTGTTTTACTTTGGGGTTTTTCCAGTGCATTTTCTAGCCCTGGTAGAAATAGGGATGTATTTAGCTTGACAGTACTGTTCTCAGGTGATAATGTCTTCTTTTCTTTCTTGTTTTAAAGTGTTTGCATGCACACCTTTTTGTGTTTGCATGTAGAAGTATTAAGTACTTCTGGTTCTTGCAAAACAAGCAGTGCTTTTTTTAGATTCAAGTGCTTCAGTGTTCTTCCTGTAAAACTCCCTTCAGTACAGTATAGACTGATTTTTATTTTTTTTAATTAAGTTTTTGTTGGTGTTGGCATTTTGCATCCTGTTATCCTGAGTGCCTCTGGTAAAGAGATCATGGGGAAAGTTATTTATGTGCCTGTTTAACTTCTTAGACCTTTAACTGGTTCTTCCCTGTCTCCCCTTTAAGAGATCTTGTCCTGAAGTTACTGAGGAAGTGACAAGGTCAACAGCATGGAGAATAGCAGTCTTCAGAACACGAATGAAAACTTTGCAGCCCTAAAAGCACTGACATTGATACAACTAAACTTGTTTTGTGCTTGGTTCATCTTTGTGTTTTGTGTAATTCCAGAGAAGTTTGGCAAGTAAGGTGGGCATGGGTTTGCATAGCATTTTGGAGATGGAGAGTGACAGGTTCCAATGGGTGGGCTGACGGTGTGTCTAGCTCATATCCAAATGCAGGGATAAAATGAAAGTGCGAGCAGAAAGGATATCCCGGGTGCTTTTTTGCCTAGGTTCCTCACATCTGTGTATTTGGGAACTTGTGTTCTGGAAATGAATGTTCTCGTTGCCTTGGGATTACCTTATGCCTAATTGAGAATACAGATGCATGTAAAAGTTTGTGCAGGGAATTACAAGAGGTGACTTAAATAATTGTCACACTCAAATGGTTGCATCCTTTTCCAGATTGAGATCAAGGTTCAGGGGATTTTTCTTGTTTGCCTGTTATCATTTTGCTGAAATGAGTCTAACCATCTGCTGTTCCTGTACCATGACAGAACGTGGCACTCAGATGCCCCTGTCCCTGTGCAACTGGGGAGAGCTGTAGAACATCCCTGTGGATTTATCCCTAAGGGGAAATCTGAACGTGTTCATCCAGTAGTTTTTCCTGGGATTTCCATTTTACAGGAAGCTGCATTTTCATTTTCTTACTTATTTTTAAAGAGTTGTCAAGAGGGCAAAGGGAGGAATGTGCTTAATTAAACAAGTTTTTCAAGCATGAAAGTGAAACACTTTTTTTTTTCTTCTTCTTAATTTGTGGGATCACAGTGTTCTTCAAGCATAATGATGCTTTTTTTAGCCAAAGGCAGTAATAACATAAATCAGCATTTTGGCCTGTTCTGATTTGTTTGGTCTTATTCAAAACAAGAGTGAAGCTAATTTACGCAGCTACTGTACTGTATGTTAAAATCAAAAACACTAAAAGTATTTGGTGCTTGCCTTTTGAAAGGCTTATCACAAACTGTACTCCTACTTCTGTGTGAACTGTTAGAGATCTTTCTGTTGCTGGCATATTATTTTTCCCTCCCCTCTAAGACTGTAGGATTTTTTCCAATAAGAGAGTTGGTTCCTCAGGGTAAAACTGACTAAATAATTACACACTGAGACGATAAAATGATACTGGCTAATGTTGGCGGGCCCTAGGCCATTTTGCTCATGGTTACTTGCTATAAAAAGCATAGAAAAGCCTAGTTAAAAAAGAAGGCTTTCTGTAACTTGTCAGTAGGAGTGCACAGAAGCTCTTGGGGTTCCCAGTGAGTTCTGTGTGACAATATTTCTCTGAGGCACCGTCATACATTTCAGATCACTTTGCCATTTGCTAGGTGCATCTATGAAACCTCCCTTTCTGGTGTTTAAGAAACAGAGCACACTACTGTGGTTGCATCTTAGAGTAATTCGGTGAATTCATGTGTGGTGAGGTGGATGAAAATAAAGCAGCTTGCATCAAAAGAAGTTATTTTTCTGAATCTGATAACAGGAACTTTAACCTCAGTATTATTTATTTGGTCCTGTAAATTTCATACCTCCAGTGGAGTAAAGCTTCAGTTTATCATACCTATCCTGGTATTTAAAAGAAAATGACACATCTCAAAGTGTAAATTGCATATAAAATACATATGCAGTAGTCAGAGAAGTTCCAAAAGAATATTTACGAGTATTAGGACAGAAGGGCTGAAGTTTCAGCCTGCCTCTGTTCTGTGCAGTATTTACTTTACAGCTTAGAGTGGCATGCTGCTTAGAATTCACACCCATTTTGATGTGTCTCTGCTTGTTTGCATATTCATCTATGTACAGTGCAAAAAATTAGAGATTGGGTGGGTGGGGGGCAAGAACAAATGGCAAAGATAGTTTTGCAAAGTCAAGTTAACTTGCCCCCTTTTGGGCCAGGTTGCCAGCTATGTGTGTGATCTGGAAAACAAGTATTTAAGGATCCTTGGCCACTCAGTGATCAAACAAGTGATGCGATGTTGCTGTCTCAATATAAAGTTCCTAACCCTGTTCTCTCCTCCTTCCATTATTGCAACGATAAGAGAGAAGCAGTACTGAGATGAAGCTATAAAAGGCTGCAGGAAGAGTGATATTAACAGATAAAGGGTTGACGTTTTAAACCTAATACAAAAGTAGCCTCTGAGCTGAGACTTGCATACAAAATTCTGAGGCTGAGAACACAGTGGAGTGCCACCATACTCTAATACTGTAACATTTCTGAGATAGTCTCACCAGTTCATGTGGCAGTCGGTTCTCTTCATTCACCAGAGTATGCCTTGCTGCCAGGCCTTTTTGATCGTTTTTTTCCTACAGCATTGCAACAAGACCATGTAAATGCAGAAGGCTGGCCTTTTCAGAGGAGGGAAGAAACTGCCATTGCTGTAGACTTTTTAGTAGCTCTTTTACCTGTTCTAGCTTTCTAAAAAGTGGTACTGTCATGTTGTTGATACATCTTCTTCACAAGGTGGAACATGGGGTGGGGTGAACTTTTGTATTGGAGAAGGCTTCACTGATGTGTCTTTTTCTGTGCTGTTCACTGATCTCTAGACTGCAGCCAAACAGCTAGCCCAAGTACTTCTCCATTCTCTCAGTGAAGACTGTTACTGGAGCCCTTTATCTGATCCGCTTCCTGAGTTCATGAACAAGGAAGATCAGTCTTATGTTAGCAATCTTCTTTGTCGGAGGCCCGAGCTGTACACAGAAGAGAAGTGAGTGTTCTTTTTTATTTCAGTTTATTTGCAGGAGGAAGGAGAGTGTTTGAACGCTGTTTGGTACTGCTAAGTATGTCACTGATTCATGTAGTAGTTTTGTGTATTCTTGTTTTTAACTTCCCATCAAAAGGCCTGCTGGAAAAATAAAGCATTAAACCTTGAGTGTTTGATTATTATTTTTTTTTTTCCCCAGCAAGGAAGAAAATACAACCAAACAGCTGTCTTTAGATTATTTCTATCTCATAGCATTTATGTTTCAGTATAGCTCATCTAGGATATATTGCAGAGCTTTTAATTGTGAGAACCTGCAAAAGAAAGTATTGCCTAGCAAATGAATTATGCATGAGATGTTTCAAGTTACTGTTCCTCTTGTGAAATGAGAAAGAGGCTGACGGGATAATTCTTGACCTTCCTCAGAAAAATGTGTTCTGTCTTTCAGTGCGTACTGCCCTCAAGACAACGTAGAAGAGGCTCTTCTTCTCCTTTTAATCAGTGAATCCATGGTAAGCCAAAAATGAGTTTGTAATACTAATAGCAAAAAGGAATATCTTGTGTTTCCATGTCAAGTCTTCTGGTTGGTTTTGTTTACAGAATCTTCCCTAGATAAACAGAAGCAAGGATTTGGCTACTGAATAGGAAATGCTATTTATACCTTTATTAGTGACACCACTTTTATTAAATGGAATGGCAGTGAAGGATTTTAGGAGTTGTCAAGAAGAGGAAGTGCTGCATGCAGATTCTGACATCCAGATACATTGTCAATAGACTGATTTTTTTCCATAACGTCTGTGTGGATTTATGGGTCAAGAATGGGAGGAAGGGAGCCTCGCCTAAAGCCAGGCATGATGGTGGTACCCACTGTTTGGCATTTGCAAGGTACCATATTCTTCTTACATTCCTTAGTCTGCAGGAATAATATTTTAGCCATTTCAGTCCTGAATGATCTTTTGCAGTTTCTGATACTGATGATACAGGGAGTTCTATCTCATGCAGAAACATCCATAATGAACTGCAGTGAAATAATTTGATCTCTTCTATTTGTAACATCAGTTATAATGGGAAGGGAAAAAGGTGGAGAAAAACTACTGCATGGAAAACTGCATAGTAACCTTTGGTCACTGTCATCTTCTGAGAAGACAGAAACATACGGAAAATGTGTAAGGAATGTTTTCTGAAAACATGTAAGGAAAGTTACTTTCCTTTAAATACTGGGTGGTCACTTGTAGATCAAAGTGAGATTTGAAAATCTTGGACCATCATTGACCGTTTTAGAAACTTTTAAAACAGTTTTCAGACAAGCTAAAAAGAGATAGTGTGGAAACTTTGTTTTGTTTTTTGCTTCCTTCAGCTTTTCTTTGTCTGGTTCTTCTGGCTCAAGTCCTTCCCCTTTCCTGCAAACCTCTTCAGAACATGGCAATTTAATATTATTTGCTTTCAAAATTTGGGGAAAAATTGAAGAGGCATAACCACCCCCATAATTTAAATACTAAATTGACTTAATCACATACATCTGAGTGTTACTAGGTGCTTTTTAGTGCTTTCTAGATTAAAAGATTTCTACTGGTACATCTAACTACATATACTACTAGATTTATGCAGTACATCTGCTTTGTTTTTTCAAGGGCTTTTGTGCAGCTAGAAGGGCTTTTTGTAGTTGGAAGTGGAGACTCCAGGAGTGAGGTCTTGTAGAACACCACATGCACTTCTGTTAAAATCAGAACTCATGTCGGCGTTGCTCGTCAGGGCTGATCCAAGCAAGAAGAGGATCAGGGGTCCAGAGCAATGACAGTACTGGCTGCTCCAGCCTTTTCTGGGGCTGGACTTGCAATCGGAAAGGCCTTGTGGGACCTTGAACTCTGTAATTTTGTTCTGCTGACGTGAATGAAAGTTATCCCTGGTTTAGCCAGTAGTGCATAAAATGGTGAACTGGCCTTGTAACTAAGTTAGGGATGAAGCAGTGTGAAAACACTATTGATAAAAACTGGACTGCTATGCTGACTACAAGGCTAAATAAATAAGCTTGTGTTTGCTTAAGTACGGTCTTCTATATATAGGAACTTTATGGAGGTAGATGCAAGGCATTTTGACCTGCTGCATATAAAGCACTCAAATAATCAAAGATCCTGTAGTAGAGCGCTGCAGGGAACCATAACTGTCTTTCCATTTTTTGGGGAAAAGAAGCATCTGAGTTTTCCTCTTGCATTAGCAATAGGCTTGCCATGAGTTTATTGTTTTAACAAGAATACAGGACAAGTCTATAGAAATACAGCTGTATATAGAAATATACTTAGGAACCACAGGAATGTGCTTCTGAAGTGAAGGAACAGAGAGCGCCATCTGATTCTTACAAATATTTGTAATCCATAAATATTTTCCTGGAGTTTTACTGTTACCGTACTAAGAAGGGGATATTTTGTTTAATTTATGACATGAAATATCTTTTCCATGACTGCTTCATTGTAGGCTACTGAGTTTTCTCATGTACAGGTTTGTTGTTTGTTTGAAGTTTTTTGTTTTGCTTTTTAAGACTTGCTCTGAAGCTCACGGAAAATGAGTTGACAAGAAGCAGATTTCCAGTTGAGGTCTCCCTAATGATACAATGTTAACTTACTAAAACATATTTTCCTTCCTGGAAAGAGCGTCAGTGGCGAGTGCTAACAATCAGTTTCTGTAGGCCAATAAGCAACATAGTTGGTGTTCCTGGATTTTGGCTGGATTACGCATTCTTTCAGTATTTACAATTATGAACCCCGTAAAATGAAATAGAAGTATACAATTAGGTTGGCTTGCTGGGAGCTCTCCAGCTTCTCTGCCACTTTGATTGCTCTGTCAGAGCAAAACTCAGCAGAAAGGTACTTATCTTGTCTGATTTTTAAAGGAACAAAAGAGCAACCATGCCATTATAATCCTTTTGCAGGACTGTAAAGCCAAACAGCTACTCCACATGCCTCTTCCTGACTTTTGCCACTCCAAAATGAGCTCAAGGGGGACAAAATTGGAGGGAGGAGGGACAGAAGAATTTTCAGCATGGGGAGGGGACACAGAGCAAAGATGTACTCGAGAGGAGCATAAATCATCAGAGAACCTCAAAGTAAATATGTGATAAAATTTATGAAAAGGAGACATCGTAGCCTTTTCAAGAAATATACATCTGGAGCAACCCTGCCCCGCCCTGAGCCATACAGGGAGGGAGTAGGTCAGTACTAGGTAGCTTGCTGCTGAAGTTCACTCTATTCTGCTTGTGTTGCCTTCCTAAGGTGAAGTTAACATCTACTTCACCAGGATCTGTGCAAGTCCCCAGAAGGTATTATGGGGGTTACAAGAACCGTTCCTGTAATGGGGAAAGGAAGAAAAACTGCCTTTAAGGTGCTGTAAGCCAGACCCTGCATTCCAGCACACCTCTAGCTCTTACTGATCCTCAGTTCTGGCTTGTGATGCTGCCCCAGCTTTTCTTCTTATCCCTTTACCTTGCATTGGAAGGGAGACACTTTGCATGTTCTGGTGGGATGAAATGAGAATATCTTTTAAAGGGGTAATTAAGGGTTCCTTCAGTATTTCACTCACTCTACCTCTGAGCCTAAATATGTAGAAGTTTTTCAGATGGCCATATAACATGGTAGTCTCTGTCATAGCTTTGAAGATGTTTCTGTGGGTATATCAACAGAGTGAAAGCTTGACGGCTCTTTCCTCGTGGCACTCTTCTAAGTTGCCTCCTATATTTTTTCTGTCCCATTGAAAATAATTTAACTTTCATGAGCCAAGGCATCTCGGTAAACAATGAAAAGTATCTTGGTTGTTGAGTTTGGCAAGTGCTCCTCCTCTGTGCCAGCTGTTACTTAGTCATGGTGATTGGCTGTAGAGTTCTCATGAAGGAATCTAGTGAAACAAATCAAGCAGCCTGAAGATTACCACAGTCAGGGCTGTCTTTAGTGGGGTTTGTGGCCTCCTGGCTAAATTCTCATTCCTTATGCGCAGCCTGAGTTATGATATGGATGGGCTGCATTTGTGAGAGGAGGAAAATGCTTTCCTTCAGACCAAGAAGGCCAGCTGGTGACAGCCTTTACAAGTTCAGGCTGTGGTAGAATGATGTGTTCCTATCACATGTTGGAAAAAATGGACTGGCCTATTTTTAAACCACTAGTCCTCTTTCTCATTGCATTTAACCTATCAAAACCAGTGGTGCTGTGTTTGTGGGGAGAACCAAGGGCATATTGTGACTTGTTGCAGAGTGGTTTCTCTGCATCGTGTTACCAGTGGGCATGGCACTGGTTCTGCCATCAGGGATTCTGCTTCTTTGTGCTGTAGGGCGTAGGCAAGGGAGGTTTGGCAGGACTAACCCTTAGCTGGAGTTTTGTTTATTTTAATAACCATTCTCAGGAGTAGTCAGAGTTGATTGCACTGCCCCGTAGTCAGCCAGAAGTTTCTCAGAGCCACTTTTTGTGTTTACTTTTGAGGTTTTAAAAAAAAAAAAAAAAAAAAAAAAAAAAAAAAAGGAAGGGTTCTTTGTTTGCACTTAGAAACCTTGCCTTCTTCTTGAATCTGAGATTCAACGTACAGTGTAAAATCCCTTTATTCAGCCCTTGGCAATGCTGGCTCTTATAACTCGGGATTCTGGCTAGTGTAGTCTACCAAACATACCAGGTAACATGGATTATTTTTTTTGGCTCTGTGTTCACTTCACTCATACTGAAAATGAAGCTCCTTGTATCCAAAACTAATAAAATCTGTGCCTGTGTAACAAAGATTAGAAATGTCATCTCCATCTTATCTCTGATTTGAATCCCTAAAGGCGATTTGACCTTGGAGAGCCTGAGAGCACAGAACAGATGGTGAGGGGGAAGTAAGATCCTGGGATTTGTTCTGTTCTTTTTACTGGTGAGAGCAAACTCATGGCTGTGAGCATGCCTTTAATGGAATAAGATTAAATCCCTGTATTTTTAAGCATGGAAATAATTAAATTCTGTTAGCTCTACAGTTCCTAGCTTTATAAAATAAGTCTGTCTAGCAAATGGGTTGGCAAAGGAGAACCTCTTGTTGCCTTTTTTTTTTTTAATTACACCAAGCCCAGTGATGTTGCAACTGCTGGATGACCATCATGAGTATTTTCTTGAGGGCTGTTGGACTATGGCAGCCGAAAGAGATAACTGGGGACAGGATTGCCTGCTCTGTTGGTTCCTGCCAAATCACGGCCATGCACCTACAATAGCAAGCCCCACTGTCTCCTTAACTGGTCTGCAAGGCAAAGCTATGTGTTTGGGACCTGCAAAGGAGGATTGCAGGATGTTTCTAGTGGGAAATCCACCACCTCTGTTAATTGCCTCTTGAATAAATAGTTCTAATGTGAGTTGCTGGAGACAGGATAGAGAGCTTTTTTGTTTCTGCTTTGCAGTAGAAGTCTTGTTTCTGAACTTGCAAAGATGATGCAGATTCTTGGAAGAGAGCTTTCTAAATGGAGATTACTGATAGCAAATATGTGACTTTGTTACCCAAGACAGTATTGATAAACAAACTTCATTACTTTCTCCCCCTCTCTCCCTTTTGTGTAGGATTGCTGAGCTGTTTTGCCTGTGGGCGGTATGTCTGTCTTGCTTTCAGTAATGTTTCCAGAATTAGCTCTGCTACAGTACAAGATGTTAAAATATACCTGGTGAGGGATCAAATATGACCATACAGATATACCTTATAACCAATAATAATGGGCTATTTTACTGAGACATCTGAATGGGGTACCAGTAACTTGTGATCTGTTGCCTACCAGAAATGAGACAGATGCCCCACAGTTCACAAGGCAGTAAGTTTTCATTAGCTGTGCTTCTGGTTTGAAATGGATCAAGTTGTTTTATCTCTGTAAGAGCAGTTTTGGGAGTGGCTGGAGTATGGTATTTCCTCCCTGTTCTGCCTGCTTCCATTTTCACAGCAGCTTTGCAGTGAACCCTGAATATGTTCTTTGTCTGTGTTAGTGAGGGGAACTTTCAAGTGCTGTTGTTGAGATCACCAATAACTTAGGTGAAATGGGTCCTTGCCATTGCAAAGAATTCATTCATTTTGTTGGCCGTACAGGCAAAACAGCCAGAATGGAGATCCAAAGGACATGGGCTAAATATTTCCCAGCTTTGAGCAGTAGAGGCATCAATTGCACGATTTCAAAGGTTTGTTGTCAATCTTGCATACATAACATTTGTTTTTCTCACTTAATGCTAGTATTGAATCACACCAATTACATTATTACAGTACACTGTGTAAAACATGCTGCTTTTCTGTATAGATGGGTTGCAGTGGATCTGGCAATTATGTCTATTATAAAAAGACACAAGTCGAACATTAGAATACCCATGAATTAGGGGACAGGCAGCAGGCACTCATTAAAGATTTTAATTGCTTTCTTTTTCTTCTTTGGAAAAAAAGCAGGGGGAGCTGTGTTTCAAAGTGAGCAATTAAAGGATGCTTCATAGCTAATTGCTGTGAGAGGGGGCTGCTATGTGGAATGTGCTCTACTGTAATTCGTATGTTTGCTTCATGTTTTATTAAGAAGCACATCTTTGTACTGCAGTAAAATTTAATTTTCTGCAGCGTAACTGTGTGCATAATAACTGCCGAAATAACGGCCGTTTGCTGTGACTCTTTTCCTTTCCACATGTAATAAACATGCCATAAAGAAGCTGTAATTGTTAGGGTCATTGATGTACAGCAAATCCTCCGTGTATAGGAGACTTATATAGTTTGCAGGTAAGTATATTGTATATGTGGATAGGAAAGCACAAGCTCAGCAGGGTCGTTAGTTAAATTGCAGATCCCCAGAAAGTCAGATCTCTTCCCTGCTATCAGAGCCAGCATGGGTCTGAAAGTCCCATACAGTTGTATTGCTGCCGATTGGAGCCAGACTTAAAAAGCCCTGATGTACCCCAGCCAGTTCTGTACCCCCCCCACAGGTTCTGTGCCTGGTCAGGTTGAACGCCGGAGTTGGACTTCAAGCGTGATACAGAGCCATCACAACGGCTGAGCGCTAGGTCGACTCGGGGGTGCCAGCTGGGCTGGGGCCTTTTGGATGTATGTGGCCTGGAGGCGGGCTGTGTCCCTGGGCTGCGGAAAGGGAGGGCTGAAGGCGCTCGCTGTCCTGTGTGCTGCTGGGTCTGGGCTGACTACAGCTTGGGTCTTATCTCCCCAGGTAGGATTGGTGTCACATCCGAGCCACCTGCATGCACAGCTAATTGTGTCTAATGCATGCCAAAATATGCAAATGTGGTGCATCTCTGGGTCGCTCCATTATCTAGAAGTACCTCAAATAAAGGGGCATTGACTGTATAATTTTGCTCTGTGTAATCCAAGTTATGCTAACTCCCAATGGTGAAACTCCTTTTGGTAGTATTAGTGACCTTCTCCATCCCACACAACAACCTTGAACAGAGGTTCTCTCCTTTTAATGGTGACTCATCATCTCTCCCCGTCCTGCTTGTGTGCTGTGAGGCATGTGTGTGTGACAATGGGAACAGCTTAAAGGGAAGAGTCATACTGGGGGTGTTGAAAATGTAATTGTAGCTATGTTTTACTGGTGCTTATAGTGGAGGAGGAGGAAGTAATGGAGTAGGACAAATTGGGGATTGCTGCTTATGTTATTGATGCACTGTTTGGAGATCAGTGTTCTACAAATAGTCCTTCTTCCATTTGTGTTCAGAAAAATAAGTGGTCTGAAACAACAGAAACACGGGTATTGGAACAAATGTTGGTGTAAATGTTTAGAATTAATGCATTCTCAAATGCAAAATAAAATATCTCTCTCTGTACGTTTCAGTAAGTAAAATTCCCCACCCGACAGAACAAGTGTATACCATGATGCAGTAACTCTACAACTATTTTGCACTGGTACTTATCAGCAACTGTCAGGATTTCTTACTGCCAAACTGAAGTTTACAAAAATACAAACAAAGGTGAGACAAAAAAATTGGCTAATGGTGCTCTGGGTCACAGTACCTTTCCTTCTGTGAGAGGCTGGCCACAGAAACATGCCAGTTTCCCTGAGGTGGGTTTCAAGAAATAGTGAATCACGTTCCCTTCTCCACCCTCTTGTACTACTGCAGTGTTACATACGTGATATCTTGAGCCTTGGGATGATGAATTACATTGTTGTGTTAGACACGCCATGTTCTTGCCACTGTTCAGTCGGTTTGATATGAGGTTTGCACCTTTTGGTTTTGGGGTGGTTTGCCTTTTTTTTAATATATATCTCTGATAATGTGGGAACTCCTTGACTTTTTTTTTTTATTTTTTTGAGCAGCTGGAATTGGCAATTGGAGATCGGTTCAGTATTAAAACAATTGTTGGGACAGAAGTGATGATGAATTTGTTCAGTGGCAAGTCTTACGCATGTGCAAATATAGGGAGTGATAGATTGGAGAGACCTATGGCTTTGAGATTTGAAAGATTGAACAAAATAAGCAGGTTTATGACCTTCTTGGAAAGAATGTTAGTCATGCCTATGCATATGTTGTTTTTAACTGCTGACCGTTTAGCTAAAATGTGGTATGTACAATATCTTCAGTATGACTGCAATTTTAGAATGTTGCATCTTTGTAATACGTCTAATATTCTTGATTATTGCTAGATTTGGGCATGTTCTCCCCACTAGTACCAGTACTTGTTAGCAGATGTTAATGGACACTTGCCAATTCTGATTAATTTTCTATCTGTGCTAATGCATCAACTTAAAAATCATAGCTTGGTACTAGATGGATACCCAAAAAAGTATCAGGCCATAGCTGACTCTAATGGGAGGCTGATGATGAGATTACAGAGCATGAGGGTGCTATCTCAGTAGCTATTTTCCACAAATAATTGTCATAACAATGTAACCAGTGCAGAAAAAAATGTTAATGCTGTTGTATATACGTAGGAGGATTCACTAGGCAATAGGATCGCTCTGTATATGCTTTGTCTTTTAACTCTCTGAAGTAGCAATCTCAGAATTATTCTTTATATGCCTTCATTTTAACTCCTTTTTTCCTTTTAAAGTAGCAGTCTTGGGTTAAATCTAAACAGAGCTTAAACATTTTTTATTATTCTTATTTGTTTAGTTCTGCTAATAAAGGTAGATGAGCAATGCTTCTGTACTCTGGTTGCAGGGTTTCTCTTTGAAGTCGGTTTCATTCTCTCATGCAACCTATTGTCTTGAACTATTTTTTTAAATCACAAATTACGTCTTTTGAATTAACATGAAAAAGAAAAACACTTTTGTGACTACAAGAGCCGTTGTAAGTTTATTTGTGCAAACACTAGACTGAGTCTGACCTGTCAGTTTACCTTGAACTGCAGTTGCCATTTAGCTCTTGGTTGTGATTGTGTTAGTTGTCAGTAATTGTGTTTGCTGTCTCGGCTGGAGGCTGTGATGAAGAGTGCTTGGAACTGGGGCACTACACAGATAATACCATGATGAAACATCTGCAGCTTGATCATAATGAAATATGTGTGGGCTTTAAGGGCTGCATATTCTGGAAATTTTTATTACACTTAATTCCCCCGTTTAACCTTTTTAGGGAAAAAAATAATATCTCCCTGCAATTAGAAAGAAATAGATGTAAAATTAGAGCAGTAAGTATTATAATTATCGAGGAAATGGAATCTGGTAGATCTGTTTCCTAACACTCTAATTCTGTGAAACAAATCTAGATAAGATATTTCTCGTAGTTCCTTTCTGTAGGTACAGCTATCTTCTTGAGTTTGCTTCTTGTGGATAAACAAGATAAATTCTATGGAAACACCTTCCTTATGCTGGGAGGAGTTTAAAAAAAAAAAATCTCGAGAGGATTTTAAACAAAAAGCCACGGATGATGGGTGGAACTTCATATGGAGTCGTCGGTGCTCCCTTGCTCTTTTGCGGTCTGATGCTCCATTTGTGTCTGTGTCCAGGCAAACCGGGATGCAGTGATCAGCCGAGCCCCAGACCAGCAAGATGACCGAGCTGTCAGCCTCCGGGATGCTTCTGCAGTCTACGACCTCCTCAGCATCACGCTGGGCAGAAGAGGGCAGTATGTCATGCTTTCTGAGGTACCTCCTCCTGCCTTCTGCTGAAACTTCCACTTGAAACATGCAAGCAAAGCCTGTCTTAGCAGTAGCTTGCTGGGGAAGGTTGAAAATGAAGCACACTGGTAGGCAATTAGAAACTGCTACAGACCTATGGCAGCACAGGCCAGAAATGTGCACAGAACTGTTGGAGATGTTAAAATAATTTATATGCTATATTTTTATATTTATCCTTGTACAAAGTGGCTGTCGTTTGAAGTGATGGTGTATGCTAGCAAGCCCTGTTAACTGAGAAGAGGAAAATTATGTCATTAAAAAAAAAAAAATCAGTCTTGGCAAAAGATATTTTAAAAGAAGTCTGACATTTCTCCCAACATTTATTTCATAGTGCTTGGAGAGAGCCATGAAGTTTGCATTTGATGAATTTCACCTCTGGTACCAGCTTGCCCTGTCCATGGTGGCTTGTGGAAAGGTAAGGTTCAAACCAAAGGACTTAGAAAGGACATGTTTTCCTCTGGCAGAGTGTATCTAGCTTACTAGTTTGAATGTGCACCGTCATGTATTGTGTCAGGGTAGGTGCTGTCAGACAGCTATGTAGAAGAATAGTGCTCTCCTTTTAGACTGATTGCACTTTGTGATCAGGTATGTGCATTTGGTATTGAGTACTGTTCTTTCCATGTGGTGTTTGCTTCTCATTATCAAGGAGAAAACAGATTTTGTGCATAGCTGTGGATTGAAAAGCATTATACAGCTGTCCATTCTCTGCAGGTTCAACATAAATATGCCTAGCATAAGAAAGATACTGATGTCTAAAACTGTCATCAACTCATTCTGTCTTTGGGCAATTGACTTAACATCTCTTTAAGCTGTGGTTTCTCTATTTGATCAAGGAAATGTTAAAGCTTTTTATATAGAGCTTGCAAGGATTAATATTTTTTAAGTGCTTGGTGCAAAAGATACCGTAGAAAAAGAAATTATGTGTGAATGTTTGCGTGGGCCTGTGTTTTAGCATAGGGTTTGCTTTTTCTTTTTTCTTAAATTAGTATACTATTTGTGAAAGTTTTACCAGTTGACCATTGAGATCACTGACGTCTGGTTGCAAAAGGTAGGCAGAGGCAGCATGGGCTTTTCTTTATTTGTCTTAAAAGAGTAGACTTCCTGCAGGAAACAAGGATGGTACAAAATTTAGCTTGTTCATTCTGGGAGTCCCCACCTACACTTTTAGGAGGTGTGAGCAAATTAATGCCATGCCATGGTAGACCACTTAACATGATCCTATATTTCATGCTCGTGGAGAGTAGGGGAATCCATATCGAACTGGGAAGAGACCACCAACTAGTAGTCATCTGCCAAATGATGACTTCCTCCTGGTCTTTTATGGCAATAAGCTGAATTGGAAACAGTGGCTTTGGAGTGGAAATAGGGGATGAACAGAGTGGCATAGTTTTGCAAAGAAATTGTCATCTTGTAATGTATAAGTGACAACAAAGCTTGGAAGATGTCTGAAGGGATTCCTTCACTTCTGTGAGTATAGGCAAAGCCTTATCTTGGAAGACTGTCTGTTGCTATGTATTATGCTTCAAGAAAATGTCAGCACAGCAGCGAAAGTCTAATAAAGAGCATCAAGGATGGCTAAGGGTATAGTAAGCAGGACTGTGGAAAGATTGAAAGAATTTAATTTTTTTTACCTTAAAGGGGAGAAGAAAGTCCAAGAGAGAAACAAGTCTTTAAGAGCTCTTAGAAGAAGGGGTTAATCTTGTCTATGATGGGTAGGACAAGATGTGATGGCTTCCAGTTGCAGCAACACAAGTTCATGTTTCCTATTAAGAGGCAAAAAAATAAGGATGATGGTACACTGGAAAAAGATCCCCTGTGGAGGCTGCATGGAGCCTGCATTACTGGGGATCTGTAGAATACCCTAGGCAAATACTGGTCAGCAGTGACCCCACTGTGAGGCACCAGGGGTGTACTTGTTAGGACCTTGCAAACTCTGACTCTGTTCTGAGACACCACACTTGACCTCATAAATTGGCTACATCTGTTATAATCGAAAGGAGACATCAAAACTTTGGTCAAAGCTTACTAGATCAGCAGGGAGCTGAAGGGAGATGTTTAGTAGTCTGCAAGCCTCTTTCTCGCTATAGGAGCTCAGTACAAGCATTTCAAAATCCAATTCCAAGTATGAAAATGGTGGCTAGACTTAATCATGTATTAAGAGAAACCTGAAGCTACTGGTGGAATACTTGAACAATGAGCTTGGTGCCATGGTGCTAATACCTTGCACTGGCCTATGTCAGGTGGGGGGTTTACAAGTCAAGTCCAGCTCCCCTTGGCATTCAGCTGGAGTTAGCACGTTGCTGCCCTCTGTGCCTTTGTAAATCCTCTAGATACCTGATCTCTTGATACTGAGGACAACAATGACTAGATAGGCTATGATGGAAAGGTGCAGTATCTTCCCATAAACACTCACAGGACTTGTCTAGGAGCTTTATTGGCTTTACAGGTTGTGTAACCTGTTTCTCAACAGCAAACAATGCTGTAGGGCTAGTAATCTGCCAGAGAGCAAATCTATATTTTAACTGCTGATGGTTGAGAGGGTGAACCACAATTACTCTCTGGATACACTCAATCTTAGGTTACTGGGGGGGAGAGAAATGGGGCCTTATTTTTAGCTTCTAATAATTTGCATGAGAACTCTGTCCTTCTCCTTATATGTTTGCATGCCTCTTCAGCTTCCCTAGATATTACTGAATATTTGGTACTTAAGAGAAAGAAAGAGCAGTGCAAGTATCTGTGTCTCTAGAACTATCCTATCTTTTCTGATTTTCAAGTATGTAATGTCTTTTTGCCTGTACTTTAAATATTTACAAGATAAAATAGCCTCATCTTGCCTATTGATGTAAAAGCTCTAAGTGTTCTGAGCTCTATGTGGGGCAGAGGGAATTCCCTTACCCAACAATCCCATCTGTGCAGTATTTCACTTCTAATCCCAAAGTATTCCCTGAGGATTCCTGTCATATACTCTGCAATGCGTCATCTTGCTAATGGGAGACGTGGCATACAATTTTATACTGCTTCACAGCTTGATAGCAGGATAGAGTTCATTTAAAAGTAAGTGCTCCAGTGTAGCAGAAAGAACTGATGAGAAAACAGTGTGGCTGTCTAGACTGCAGAATGCACTTGAGCTTTTATAGGTAGAAGATCTGTTTCCACCTGTCTCAGTCACAGCCAATTCCTGATCTCATCCTTGGTAATGAAATCTCATATCCTGCAGCGTTACTTGTTCTGCAGTACAGCATATCATGCTCATAAATCCTGGGTACGACAAGAACAGTTTTATCAACCTGTAAATGCTGGAAACTTTGGTCTCTCTTTTTTTAAATATGTTTTTGGGTTTTGCAATCTCTGACCTTCTTAAAAGTGCTGTAAAATCCTATCTTTCCCTCTATTCTACACTGTATTTGACTAGTATTACTTTTATTTTGTATATTCATCATCTTCAGGTTAAGTCAATCAAGTTGAACTTCAACCTATTTTCTTCATCTGCCAGCCAAGAAATTGCCAAATGGTGGGTGACTGTCATTTTTAAGAAGTCATCAGTCTGAATGTCAAGCCAGCCACCTCGGCTCATTACTGTTAAGTGTGCTTGAGTTTACACATTATTTTAAAAGGCATGTGTCTTAACAAAAATGGGCACATCACTTTGGTAAGTTCTTACAGAGCAAGCAAGGCCTTAGGGCTTCATAAAACAGTGAATGAAAAAGCTCAGAGAAGCATAACCTCCCTGTCTGTCTTTTATCCACTTAAGCAGTGGAAATAATGGAGTGACAGGAATTTCACTTTCCTGTGCTTCTCAACAACTTGCATAATGAGAAAGATGGTGTGGTCTGGTGGGTTTTTTTTGTTGTTTTTTTTTTAACCCATTCTTGGGGATGCATGTATACAGAGCTGTATATTTTCTGAACAAAGGGAGCATCGTTATTTCGATTATTAAAATCCACCATGAAATTCAAAAGACCTTTGTAGGCAATTATAGATGAAATGCTTGGAAAGCCTGATAATGGTAAAGACATGCCTGCTGTAGAAAGAATAGTGGGAGATGTCCTGTGTCACCAAGTGCAGTTCTGGATAGTCAAGAGAAATATTTAAATCAGTCTAATGCAGCACCCCTGTTCTTCTGAACTGGTGCTGGAAAACTGAATGTTAAACTCTTTACAGCTGCTTCAAGTTGCTTCTGCTAGTAATAACCTTCACAATGTGATAATATGACAGCCAGAGGCTGAATGGGCATAGCCGCTCCCTGGCTCTGCTGCCATGCATAGAGAGGCTGCAGTCTGAGTGGCGAGTGGTATGATAGCCGGATGCCATCTGGCAGAGTCCTCAGGCAATGAGATGAGCCACTGTCCTGCTGCCAGAGTAAAATGAGTGCAGTAGGTTGCATCTGCTTGTCTCAAGGTTTTTTAAAAAGTAAAGTGACCTGTATTCAGCAGAATGGGGAAAGGAAGGACCAAACTCTTAATTTACAGAGTAGAGAAGATGATGTAGTCATCTTAGCAGTGAAAAGAGGGACAACTGTTTGGGGCAAACTTGTCCTCTGCTGCTGCTTTTCACCTAAGCAGTTTCCACTGGAAGTCATGGAGATTACCAGCACACAGCACCTTAGCAGTCTAGGGTAGCTCTACCGACGGTAGAGCAGTCGACAGCTGCAGTTGGAGACAAAATGGTCATAGTGTCTAGGTGATGTTTTACAAGCACAGGGGATGTGAAATAGGGTCCCTGTGCACTTGCAAGCATTTCCCTGGCCGTGGACCAGTTGCATCAGTTACATGTTCCCTTGTTCAGGTTTCTGCCCCCTTCCACACCTAACAGCCTCACGTGGGATCCAGCCTTGGTGTCCCAAAGTGTCACTGGAGCTCTCTGGCAGTAGAGACTCAGAAGTGCATTGTGGGATTGGGCTCTAGCTTAAATTGACAGTACTTCAGAAAGTCTTTTAGATCTGCATTGTGAGTGTCTGTCTTACCTGTCATACTGCTCAAGGGAAAGATAAACTGATAAAATCTGTGCCTTGAGCAACGTAAGGCAACATTGGTGCCTCTCTTCTACCTACCAACCAAGGAGGCAAGATTTCTATTTAGTGACAATGATGTGCCGTTTTCCTGAGGGTAGTGGGGGAGGATTCTTCAAGGATAGCTGTGAAATTATTCTGTAAACACTGAGTCTACTTAGCCTAAAAGTGCTGGGTACCCAAATTGAGCCATTCAATTCACAGCAGTCCTACACTGATCTCTCATGTTCAGTGGATGTTTATTATTATTACTAGTGTATGCAGTGCATAAAGCCATTTTCATGCTCATATTCAGTGTTGTGGGGTTTTGTAGGGCAGAAACAAAACTTGGTTAGTGAATTAAAAGCTTTAGGATACGTGTTTCTTGAGAGGAGGCTTGGGGAGTGATACGCTGTCAGGCCAGCTGAGGGAGGTCTGGAGCATCTGCTAGGAGAGGATAATCTGCTCTTAGCCCTCATGCTGTATACCCATTTAGGGAGTGAAGTGCAGCAAAACATGCATAAAGGCAGAGCTCGGGAGCAATTGAAGGGGCTGTGGGGAAGAGCCTCTGTGAAAGCTCAGTGAAGCTGGAAGCAGTTACCTGGAGGCAAGGGCTATGCTCAGCAGGCCTTGTGCTGGGACTGTTGGTGGGTGGTTATGTGTTCCTGGGGTGCCTGGCACACAGCTGTCCAGCCCCTCTCATCCAGTGCAGACAGAACACCATCAGCCCAGTGCTTGCCTTTAGGACAGCAATTGCATGACTTCAGAAACAACTGTATCATGGCTGATCCTCTCTAGACCCTGCTAGCCAGTACTGAGGACACCATCGGGACTATAGTTGACATTACCACATAGGTAAGACAGGCTGGCAGTAGGGGGATTTAAGCACCAGGCATGGCACCTTGCAAAACCAGGCACATGAAGCTGCTTTTAAAACTACACAAAATGGTCCTTTGTGCTGTTATCCCTTATGTTTGTTCATCTTTAGGGCAAAGAAGAAGGAGGAGTCATGCTTGTCTACCTGAATGGTTTTCTTAATAACATAACGCTTCCAGAAGTATCTGGTGTTATACAAAGGGAACTAATCACATCCTTCTTGGCATCTGTCATTCAGCTGTTCTTCTGGGGGAGTAGGCTCCAGCTCTTTCCAGAGCCAATCTTGCAGTGTCACTGTGCTCCCCTTGGCTGCTCAGCAGTTGGAGATACTGCAGCCCTGCCCAGGGCTTGTGCTGGCAGCATTTTTAGGGCTTTGAAACCAGTCTTATGTGGACGTGAACTTTGATTTTTGGATCCCTTTGCAAGTTGCTGATACATACTGGTCATAGCCAAATAATGACAAGCTAATGTCTGAGCAGCTCATGTCTGTGTTGCACCCAAAAAAAGGAATACTTCCCCTTATTTAAACAGTGCAGCAAAAGCAGATGTCTAACAGCTTTGAGGAGCTTCAAGTTTGACTCAGCCGTGCATGTACTGCCAACATACAGCTTTCCAGAAGGTTAGAAGGAAAGTTATAAATATATTTGATACATAATTCTGCAGCAACAGCAGACAAATTTTATGATTTAGGCTGTTCCTTCTGTTGGTTTCCTTGCAAAAGCTTAGCTTGGTTGCTAGGCAACTGGCATTAAAAAAAAAAGTACATTTCTCTTTGCATTGCAGGCAGGAACCTTGGGAGCAGCAGGGGCCTCGGATGGCTCCTTAAATAACATTGCTGGGGAATGAAAGTTAAAATATTGAACATTCATTGGTTAAAGATCCTGTTACAAAGGTCAGCTGTCTAGGGGATATGCAATAGTTTGGTTTCCTTTGATGCAAAAGAAAGATTAGAAGGGGGTGTGCCTGTGTGCTGTAGATAGTACAAAAAATGGAAATTTCCAAAGGTGCCTGACTGTCGAGCAGGATACCTAGATGGGCTATATGATTGCCTCCAGGCTTAACGCTCTTTCCTTGACAGAAAGTGTGAAGTGAGGTGTTAAAAAGGATGAATTTATGCTTACAGATCTTAGAATTTAAGAGGTACTTTAAAAAGTGAGTATTTGAAGCTGCTTAACTCCAGTGCTTTAATTTGCTAAACACAGGGTAAAAGAAAAGGAGGAGAATTGGTGCCTGTGTTAAGAGAAGTAAATGTCTTGGGGGAATAATGTTCATGCTGAGGGATTTGCAGAAATCTAGAAATTCAGTGGCAAGCTAACACCAAAGCAACTAATTCCAGAGTTCTCAATTGCTGGCTCACTCTGTCATCTTCCTGTGTTGGTTCAATGTCACTTATAGCTAGATGGCTGTGAATCCCAGGATACAGAGAATACTAATTCTTGCATAATGCTAAAAGATTTCCTCCCCTTCCCCACGATCCCTTTGGGATAGTGTAGTCTTTAAAATAAGACAGGATGATGCCAGAAATAAAAGCAGTACTAGTTGTAGAGATTCATCTGTGTACTAAACTGCCAGGTGAACTGGGAATGAGGCTGTCTACCAAAACCACTACGTTGAGGAATATTTTTCCCTCTGGCTGAAAGCTCACCAAAGAATCAAAAAAGTAGAAAGGTTTTTGGAACATTTGCAAGAGAAGAGCAACTGTTTATGGTGTGTCAGGTCTGCCTGGCATGATTTACTGTCTGGAAATTCTTCTTCATTTTACTTACGTTTATGGTTTCTTTATCTTCTAAATATGAAATGAATTTCTGACGTCCTTCTTTTGTTGATTTGGTATGGTGGTAGAGAAGAGGAAGGGAAAGAATGAAACCTGTGTTGGAGTGAGCGAAGAAAACCAGCATTTGGGCAGCATCTATGTGTTTCCTGTTGGTAATGGCAAATTGATGGCAAGATCTCTTACTTTTGAGCCTTACAAAAGGCTCAGGGAAGAGACTATTCTTCATTCTGTACTGCTTATGCACAAGCATCTTTGAGGAGTATATCTTGCATGCTTCATTATGTAATTAGTAAATGGGGAATGAGGTTTGTTTTGTAAAGAAAAACTTTTATCTAAATACATTTTACTCCATTATAGGATTCAAAACCATGTCTGCTGTAATTACTTAGGGGGAGGTGTCCTCTCCATCTTTTCCTTCCCCATAACTTTCTTGTGATTTCTTGCTGCAGATCAAGAAACGCCCTCCCCCATATTGGACATGGTACATAGAGCTCTTTCAGAAGTATCAAAAGCAGACGTTTGTCAATATTGCTTGCTACTTCCCAGAAACTGCATTTCCTAATTTTCTTTTCATAAATCATTGTGGAGCATTTTTGTGATCTCCGCAGAAGAAAAATATTGTATGCAAGCAGATTAGGTGAGGAAAAAATTGACAGAGAAAACCAGCTTCCTGTAGATACTGGATTTAAATATGGAACAGTAGTGCCGTGTCCTTCCCCATTGCAATGAAACACAAAGTTTTTGGTATGTGAAGGTTGGAGCACAACTCAAGTAATTGAAGTTCTTGAGTCCTTACACAGTTCACCCCTTTTTCCTCTCTTTCTTTCCCTTTTGGATGGCTGAACACTTCCATTAAAGCAGTGTTTTCACTCCTTAACCTGATTTGACCTCTGCGCTTTGTTGGTCATAACAAGGGGAGGATGGTCACGAATTTCCTTAAACCTGATGAGGATCCCAAGGCTGAGAACTACATTAGACCTCCCATAAACAAAGTTGAAACCCTCATGAGGCAGCTGTTGGCAAGCTTGCCATTTCTTTAAACCATGTCTGTTTAACGGGGGTGTGTGTGTTTGGGGGGACTTAAAAACCTTTTTCCCAGAGACAGACCAAATGAGACCTAGAGGCAAATCCCTAGTTTTCTGAAATCCTTGGGAATTGGTTCCAGTGCAGTTCTTACAGTCCAGCAATTTGCAAGCTAAAGAGAAAGAACTTAAGCCCTGGCTTGAATTTTGATGTGAGCCCCTCTGAAGCTCAGAATTATGAGTAGGAAGCATGCACTTACTTGAAGTTCAAGCTCTGCTCTTCTCAAAACATGCCTCACCAATAAATCTAATTATTATTGCCTTGCAGTGAATCTCACAAACAATGCGCTTGGCTGCCTGGTCCACCCACGCTCAGTGAAAGAATACGTACATTTTAATTATCAGTTTATTTCAATGTTACACAAACACTGTTTCATATTAAATATTTTTACAAACCAATGACATCTGTATTCAATACCGAGTGGATGATATTTTGTTCCCTGCCTATTAATGTGTGTAATTAGTATCTTTAAAACACCTTGATATTATATGTCATGCCAATCTCCCATAAGTAAAGTCACCATGGGAATGGGATGTTCTTTTTACCATCATTCCTTGGCTAACATTTTCATCATCTATATATCATTTCTACTGAGTAAAGTTTTCAAGGTGAAATTAAATAGATCTCTTGTATTTTTAAAATGCAGCTGGGGAGAAAGACTTCATGCCACTCTGTTTCTAAAACCCCTTCTGCTCCATATGTTTAATTGCAAATTTTAAAAACTTCTCTAAAGTGGCATAACTTTGTAAATGTTTTAGAAGCACTGTGGAAACTGCGGCACTCACTCTATAAATCGATGTTCAGAAGCTCCTGAGTGCATGTGATAAGGTGATTCCATGTGTGAGGTTTGTGAGTGTAGGCACAGGGCGGAACTTTCTACTTTGCAGCGTTTAGTAGTCACTGGTTTGCGGTTGCTTCCTGAAGAGACTCAGGACAGACATGAGAAGCGGTTTGAGGCTAGCAGAGGCTGCGGGGTTGGCTTGTCCCAAGGACTGCCCTTACTCAATGGACAGGCTGCAGGTGGGGAGGGAGCGGAGTTCAGGAGGAACTGGCAAGGAACTGGGTTGTATCACCTCTTCTGGTGTAGACCATGGAAGGTCCTACAGTTGTGGCCCAAATTAGGACAAGCCTCTCGCTGCTCTGGTTTGTGCTAGTGTTGGCTGTGCTGGCCCATGGGGTGGCTGTCACCAGGTCCCAGATGCCTCCTGCTTTCCCTGCAGTCATGCTGCCAATGGGGACCTGCGAAACCACCACCAGGTTTGGTTGGTACCCACTTCTGAAAGCATTGACCTTGGACAGTGTATGGTCTTTTACATACCTGGCCTTTTCAGTTCACTTTGCATGGTGACATGACAAGGGTGGGTATGGGGTTCAGCTGCAGCTACACTGACCGGCAAGGTGCACATTGTCCTGTTCCGCCCTGTGGGTTTCTCTTGTCTGGAAACACCTGTGGGGCTGGAGTGTAAGCAGGAGGGCAGGAAGATGATGTACCAGGCTAGGACCCTTATAGGGTTGTGCTTGCATTTCCAGTACATCCAGCAGTGGTACTGGGAATACCAGTTGCCTGCAGTGCAGGTGGCATTCTGTGAGAGATTAATAAGATGCCATTAAATCCTGAGACACAACTTGTTCTGAACGAATAGATGTCCGGGAGGTTCATTCTGCAGGATGCTGGTTACTTCATGACAGCAGAGTGCAGCAATGTGTTTCTTCCTGTACCTAAGGGCTGAATTACCCAAGTCTTTGTTTCTGAGTGGTGTGAGGTAACATTTTAAACTCTAGAACAAAGTTTATTGATTCCCATCATTGCCCTGAGACAAGCTTCCTTGTGTCTTTAGGCAAATTGTGCATTTGGAATTGTAAATATTTCCTTACTCTTACTGATGATACGTGATGCGCTATGTAGGTGGGAGCAGCCTGGAGAACGTAGGGTACACTTGCTCGTCTTCAGACCACGTAGTAGGTACCCAAGCTTTTCAAGCAGGAGGGTTTGCTCTCTGCTGCTGTGGAGCTGGTGACCTTGGTTACAAAACCCATCTTTGCCTTAGCACAGGCATGACTGCTGTACATCTGTTTTTCCCTTTTCCCAGGTTCCCTTCCAAGCAAATTCCAACCCAGGCTTTTGAATCCCATAGCAGGAAGTGGACCTTCAGTTCTGTGGAGGAAGGATGCTGCAGGCACAGCCTGCTTTGGTATGGTCTGAGGGAGGGGAGCACTGATGGTGGATGGAGCATGAAGCGGCGGTGCAGGTCTGCGGGGGACTGGAGCAGACACCAGACCCAGCCGCCTGTGCTGGTCAGAGCCCTGGCAGGGAGAGCCCCTGGGGGTCAGGGTCAGGAGGAGATGGCCAGATCCGGGTAGGAGTAGGCGTTAGTTTGACTCTGCAAGCTTCTGTTGCTGTCTCCTGTAATGTGGAAAAGCCGTGATTACTAAATGTGCTTCTGAGAGGGAACACTGAGTGAGGATGGCCTGTGTGTGTCTTGGGACCATGTGGAAGGAAGGAATGGGGCGTGTAAGGAGTAATTCTGAGAGAAGAAAACTTCTCCTTGAGCTCAGGGATGAGAGAATTTGGGGGGATCAGGGATCAGTAGTGAGGAGAGTTGGAAACATGAAAGAAACTGTGGTCCAGGTGGGGTAGGCTAGGAGGCTGTGGCAGGGCAAGTTCTGTCACCTCAATCGGCTGACCAGACCTTCTCACCAGCATCTGGACCAGAGCTTTCCTCATGCCCCTTTAAACCTTCTGAAATGGCCTCAAGTTGCGCCAGGGGAGGTTTAGATTGGATATTAGGAAAAATTTCTTCACTGAGAGGGTGGTCAAGCGTTGGAACAGGCTGCCCAGGGAGGTGGTGGCGTCACCATCACTGGAAGCATTCAAAAAAAATGTGTGGATGTAGCGCTTCGGGACATGGTTTAGTGGGCATGGTGGTGTTGGGTTGATGGTTGGACTTGATGATTCCAAATTAATGATTCTGTGATGCTGTGAAATGTGGCAGCCATGATTATGTGCTGTAAGAAACAAGGTTTGTAGAGCACGTTAAGATTAGCTGTTACATACCCCTTTTGATTTAATAACCATTGTTCATTAATGGTAACTGAACATCAGAAAGACAGCAAGAGTTTTATGGGCTTGCTTTCTAACTCATTCTATTCGGACCACCCGCTGAACAGTGCATTGCTCTGCAGCTGCCTGCTCCACCCTTTGCATGGTGGGATCTCTGTTGTATCCTTGTATGTTCTGGAACTGGAGAAGGCACAAAACAATCTGCAGAGCGGATTACTTTAGCTGCACAAACCTCTCTCCAAGTAGACTTCTCCTGAAATGTTAATATACTGGAGGATAAGCTCTTTATGATCTTTTCTGGCTTACTGGAAGATGGTTGTGTGCAAGGAAAACTATAGTAAAATTCTTGTGAATCAAGAGGGCAGAGTTAAAATAACCAGTGTGTTAATGGCCGAGGAAAACTGCTTCTTGTTAAGTGCACAGCCAGGGCTGGTTCTTTGGCACGTCTCCTCTGAGCGTGGGAAGAGTGTGTGTGCGCGTGTGGAGGTGGGAATAAAGTTGCTAACTTGTTGCTGACATGTGATTCTTCATAGCACTTTTTTGCACGTTTCACTGAAATAATCTTGCTTGGACTCTGTAACAGCATTGTCTAATCAGTCTTTTTTATTTCCTCCTCCTCTCTCCCCCCTCTCCTTCACCAGTCAGCGTATGCTGTGTCAGTACTTAAAGAGTGTGCTAAACTGCGACCTACAGATCCCACCGTTCCTCTTCTGGCTGCCAAGGTCTGCATTGGGTCACTGCACTGGGTAAGCAAGCTGATGCAATTCTTATTATGTAATGGATCAGGTGCTGCAGTGACAGTGCCACAGTGTAGTTGCAGTGGGGAGAAAGGGAATGCCTGTTAAAAATCATACACACATGCATGCCTTTTAAAAAAAAAATGAAAATCAAATGAAAATCCCAGCCAGGAATTTTGCAGTGAGTCACTGAAATGTGTTTTGCTGGTACATTAAACAAAAGAGGAGGGGGGAAAGCCATAACAGCTGTTCTGGGTACTGCTGCTTCCACTGGGTGTTGAGTTGAATCTTGTAGCCCCTGGAAGACAAAAGTTAATAATTATTAAGTGGACTGTTAGACAGTTCAGATCTGCTGGACGGCTCAGTCCTTTGTTCTTGAAGTTGCTGTGTCAGTGTTTTCTATTCTGGATGTGTTAATGTATGCCCCAGAAGCAGAGTGGGAGTGGAAGCCTGTGCCTGTGAAATTTTGATTATTCCAAGGAGCAGAAACATCTGTCAGTCTTTTGCTGCTTCGTTTAATTAATTGAATGGCAGCCTGCTATTTTCACCTGTCCTCACCACGAGGTGTCCCTGCAGTCAATGAAGGATTATAATTGCTAATATAAGTAAAACAAAGATGCAAGAAAGCATGAAAGAAAATACCAGAAGAATCTGCACAGATTTTGGTGAGAAGCTGTAGGGGCTAGATTTGCTGCTGTTGTCTCCCTAACCCTGCCTCCCCATCCTCTGCATTCCCATCTGGTGAAAGTTGGTATTCAGCTAAACTTAAATTGAGTTGTATCAGTTCACACCACTGTCAGCGAGGAGATCTGATTATATATGTTTTTGAATGAACTATATTGTTCAAACTATAATGATTAAACTTACATGTGAATCAGCAAAAATTGGGAAGTGTCTTGTTGTAGGAAAAATCCTTCAGATCTGAGGGCCTTGAGGGGAATCCTTGCTGAACTACCCAGCCTACTTCTGTTCTCTATATAGAGCAATTTAACTCTTTTGTACCCTTAGCTCAGGATCGAAATTTGGGATGCTGAAAGTCATTCAGTGATATAAAATACCATTCGCAGAGAATGTTACTTTTTAATAAAGCAAATAAGCTTTTTTCCTGTTTCTTAGAGATGTTAAAAAAATATGAAAGCCAGGTGTTACAACTATGTTGAATGCTCTTACTAGTATCTCTAATGAAGTTTTCAAAGCAAGATCAACTTGTCGTTAGTCTAAAACATCAGCAAGTATATTGATAATTTTTACTCTATAGGCTCTAAAGCTAGAGGACCTTAATGCAGCAATTTAGCCCATGCACTTGGAGCCATAGTGGGGGACTGCAAAGACCCTGACAGCTTCCCCTGGCAATGCTGCTGTCTCAGTGATTGCCAGGAGGCAAAAAAAAAATTAAAACCCAGCAGAACAGTTGTGTTAAATGGGAGGAAAATCTTTCTCTCAGATTAGGCTAATTTTTTGTCTAGGAGCCTGAATTTTAGATCTTGGGATCTCTATATTGCAAATAAATCTTTTACTCTTCTGCCTTCCTGCTCTGTGAACATAAATCCAACAAGGGGAAGGCACTGGAGCCATGAAGCCAATGAGGGAAGATGCCCTGTTGGACCTGGTATTTAAAAACAAGGAAGAACTGGTTGGCAGTGTGAAGACTGGGGGCAGCTTTGACTGCAGTGACTACAAGGCGGTGAAGTTCAGGATTCTGAGAGAAGGCAGCGAGGCAAACAGCAGAATGGTCCAATTCAGATGTGCTTTGACTGACTTTGACCGCTTCTAAACATAAATAGTGACTTCAAGAAGCTGTGATCTCTTGATACTTTCTAAACATGTGACCTCTGCCATAAGACTGTGAGATGGATCAAGAACTGGTTAAGCAACAGAGCTCAAAGGGTTGTGGTCAGCGGTGCAGAGTCCAGTTGGAGGCCTGTAGCTAGTGGTGTTCCTCAGAGATCGATACTGGATCCGTTTTTGTTCAACAACTTCATCAGTGACCTAGATGAAAGGTTGGAATGTAGCCTCAGCAAGTTTGCTGAGGATACAAAACTGGGAGGAGTGGCTGATACACCAGGAGGCTGTGTTGCCATTCAATGAGATCTGGACAGACTGGAGAGCTGGGCAGAGGGCAACCTCATGAAATTTAACAGGGACAAGTGTAGAGTTCTGCACCTGGGGAGGAAGAACCCCATGCACCAGTACAGGCTAAGGGTTGACCTGCTGGAAAGCAGTTCTGTGGAGAAAGACCTTAGAGTCCTGATAGACAGTAAGTTATTCATGGGACAGCAATGTGGCCTGGTGGCCAAGAGGGCCAATGGATCCTGGGGTGCATTAAGAAGAGTGTGACCAGCAGGTTGAGAGAGGTTATCCTCCCCCTCCGCTCTGCGCTGGTGAGTCCTCATCTGGAGTATTGTGTCCAGTTCTGGGCTCCCCAGGTCAAGAGAGACAGGGAACTTTTGGAGAGAGCCCAATGGAGGGCTACGAGGATGATTAAGGAACTGGAACATCTCTCGTATGAGGAAAGACTGAGAGACCTGGGGCTGTTTAGTCTGGAGAAGAGAAGGCTGAGAGGGGACCTTATCGATGTCTATAAATATCTGAAGGGTGGCTGTCAGGAGGATGGAGCCACTCTCTCTTCAGTAGTGCCCAGTGATAGGACAAGGGGCAATGGGCACGAACTGCAGCACAGGAAGTTCCACCTCAACATGAGGAAAAACTTTACTGTGAGAGTGACGGAGCACTGGAACAGGCTGCTCAGAGAGGTTGTGGAGTCTCCTTCTCTGGAGACCTTCAAAACCCAACTGCACGTGTTCCTGTGCAACCTGCCCTAGGTGATCCTGCCTTGGCAGGGGGATTGGACCAGATGATCTTCAGAGATCCCTTCCAACCCCTAGCATTCTGTGATTCTGTGATAATTTTGGACAAAATTGAAATAAAGTGAATGCACCTTGTGACACTCCATGCCAAAATAAAGATCTTTGGGATGTTCTTATGTTTAAGAGGAGCAGTGAAGTTTTAATAGCGGCACTCTACCAAATACTGGGTCACCAATGTGTATTGAGGTGAAAGGACAAGTTTCTGTACTGTGAGAAATCACGTACAATCCCTTTTCTTTCATGTGCTACTCTGGTGTTTATGCAGCTCTCACTATTGAGGACGAAATTTCAAATGGTGCCATTAAAGTCTGCTGACTGTGATGGATGAGGAGTTGAAATTATGAGCCCAAATTGAAAATTCTGCTATGCCAGGAACTGGACAGAGTCAGGATTTGTCCTTCTCATTGGTGCTTTCCCCAACATCTCTTTGGATCTGCTAGCACAGCAGCATATAAAGAATGCCTTGTTATAGAGACACTTAGAAAAGAAGGTGAGACTATAATTCAGCCACAACTCTGTCCTCAGGCAATCCAGTATATTCAGACTTCTCGTACATGGCAGAGCTGATAAAGCAACAGTTTTAACGCTAAAAAATAGGAGAAGGAAGGGGGAAATGAACTGGTTTTGATTATTGCAAAGTTAGAGGGTGTTTTCCTCTATCTAATGCTTTTCCATTGTGTGAAGCACTTTTCAGTATTTTCCAATCAGACCCTGGCTTAGAACTGGGGTGCAGTATGAAATACAAACACGGTTTCACAAGAGGGTAATTTTAGTGCAAGTATCTAGAGCGCAACCTTATGAACTAAAACCAAATTAAAAATATTCCTCTCTCCCCTTCACTCAGTGGCCTATGCTCTACCCTGATACCAAACTCGATGATGGTATAGAAGAGTTTTAATTAAGGGGAGAAATCAGAGCATCTTTTAAAAGAACTGAAATGATAGGTTCCCACATCTCATAGTCAAAGGGATGTTTCTGATATTACTGGCAAATTCCTCTGCCTAATAAAGACCTTCCTGCTTAGCAGAGCTGTTTTTCTAAATGTCATCCTTACAGTAATTATTTGCATTTAAATTACAAGGCAATCAAATCAGAATTGAATCATTTAAACTGGAAGTGAACAAACTGATCAATGCCAGTATAAATAGAAAGGAGGATAGACATGGCACGGGAACAGCCTAATGGACAAATATTAACAGTTACAAATACTCAGAGATATCTTGCTTTTCAGAAAATATAAAATATGATTAATTTCTCCATTAGGAAATATACCTACATACTTGATTGCTGGCTAGGTAGGAAAAGGGTGAAATCAGATCACCATTTATCCAATGAAACAGCTAACTTTTATGTCCTGCATTTGTCTACTATGTGTTTCTGGTGCAGTATTGTACTTTGTTTATGGTCCATGGACAAGCAGTACTTTTGTCTTATTTTAGTTACTAGTGATGAAAAAAACAATGCAGCTGGATAATAACAGAATGTTGTGAGAAGCACAGAACAGTTTCTTTTCTGATTAATCTAGTGGTCACTTAACTCGTTTTGCTGGCTTTGTAGATGGTGTCTCAGCACACTTCAAGAACGGGGGAAAACAAAACATTAATTGAAATGTACCGTAGTGATTTACAACATTGAGGATGCTGAGATCACATCTATGAAATAATCTCTCAATGCAGAAGAAATCAAAGTAAAAACATGCATACATTCATACTGTGCCATGCAAATCAATATATAACAGAGTCTGATGTGGAAAAGAACTAAACGCCCCCAGCTTCTGTTGTGACAGTATGACTGGATTCTTAGCTGATGTAAGTTGGCACTACTCTACTGGCATATTACTGGCACCATGCTGGCTTACATCAGCAGATGATCTGCCCCATCAACCACTAGCTTTCAGAATTGGGCCTGCAGTAAAAAAATGTTTTGGTTACCTGTTTCAGAATTACAGGTTTCTATAAATTCTATAAATTAAAAAAAAAAGAGTGAGCAATTGCCTTGGAGGACCAGAAAAGCTCCAACACTAGTGCACCTATATAGATCACACTAGTCTCGTCAGGATGTGATTGGACCTGTACTTAATAAAGCTCAAGAGATACAAAAGTGTTCAGCAAAGTTGGAACTTTTATACTGTATCTAGCCCATTACACAGGTGTTTTAAATGTCTTTGTAGTGGGCTCAGAATTACTTTAGAGGCATCGTGCTGCCTGGCCTTCCAGTTTGCTGGGCTACCAGCACAACAGTTGGCTGAACTCATACATGAATGATGCTAGCAAGTGAACACAAAGCCTATTTGTGTTTAGCCAGCTGTCTTTTAGCTTTCCAAAATGCACTATGAAGTTTTTGACTGTTGAAGTTGAGTATTGCTTTAAATTTTCGTAGGAAAGTTGGTGTAGCTTACAGTGGAATATGTCCATACTGAGGTTGTCCTGCCTTGGTCCACTATAAATTTAGAGTTCCACTTACTAAAAGGCTTGCTGCAGTTTCCTCTTTCACTCAGCTTTCCCTGGCGTGGCCTCAGCTGAATGCTCACTTGCCTATTTTGGCAGTGACTTTGAGTTGCAGCAAGAGTTGTTGTTTTTAATATTTTAATAGTACAGTACTGTTAATTTCACTACTAATCTAGGTTCTCCCGGACCCTGTTATGGCAGGTGTTGTGAAAATACTAAACCCAGAACTTCTGCCTATACGCAAGTTTTAAATACTGCATTTCAAGAGTCTTATTTAAAGGCATTTAGGGTTACTATGATGTTTTCTTGTGCCTTTTATGCCATTGATTTCAATGGAGGCACATTGAAAACTTTGTAAATACACAGAGACAAATAGACTATAGTCCTAGAATAAGCTTGGTTCTTCTAGGACTCTGGTCTGACAAAGTAGGAAGACATGAGGCACGTTCTCACTATTTTCATTGCACCACAGTTGATGCAACAGCAATAGTGTTGTGCTAAACTTGAGTGGCACCAAATCGTGCCAGTATTATCAGCTAGTATGAGCTTTTTGGAGGGACTTCACCCCATGGCAGAAGCTGCAGTGCAAGATTGTGCTGTGCGTCTCAAACATTTCCCTCGTGTGCACAGTGAAGTGCTCTGCTCCAGCACTTTGCTGGGAAGATGGAGATCATGCTATCAGTCGGGGAAAGGGAGAAGAGAGTGGGGTCAGGCCAGGCCAGACCATGCATGGAGTCACAAAAAGCGAGTAAGACATACCATGAGGTCAATACATCATGACGGGGAGGGGGGAGGTTGGCAGGATGTAGATTTAGAGCTGCATGCTTCTGAGGTAGCAGCTTATCATTCATGACTTTCACAGGCTGCTTAATCCAAGAGTGCTTCTCTCTCCTGTCTGTTGTTGACCCTGTCACTACAGATAATAAATGCTGTGCATGTGCCTGTACCCAGTCGCCTAGGAGCCCTGGAGTCACATTGAAATGCTTAGGTCTTACTGCAGTATCAATAATATAGAAAGATCAAATCTAGTCCCATTGTCGGAGTTATTCTGCCCGGCGAGCGGACACTCTAGAGGACCGACATTGCTAGGGTGAGAGGCTACTGAGAAAGCAGTGAATGGTAAGGAGCTACTAGAGATTTCTTCCATCTTTTAAATGACGTTCTTGCTTACATGACAGCTACTGTTACTGAGACAATCCAAAGGGTTTTAGGCATCAAAAACAATGAAGAATTTTGCCTTCTATACATCTCCCTTGTGAACAAACTACTCTTGCTACAGTGGAGGAAGGGCCCAAGTATTCCCAAGTGCTGGGGGCTGAACTTACATGCAGAGTAAGTTGGTGTGCTTTCGCCACTGGTCACACATAGCGAAAATGCTGACTAGGCCAGCAATAGAAAGCACAGGATTCTTTTTTCCTGACATAGTAACATGATTTGCTGTGTATGCTGTAAACAGCTGTGGAGCAAAAGCTTTGCATTATACTATGCCTTATTGGCCACTTTCTCCCTATGCGTTTTTCCTCTTCTCAGTCTCTATTCCCAGTATTTAATTTCTTCTCCTCTTTGAATTAGTCTTTATGCCTACAACCCAGTATAATAAAAATGATAAGAGGTCAATCCAACTAGTCAATATCATGTGTAATTTTGCATAGATACACTTTCTGTAGGATTTGGGTGTCTCATGTGCTTGGGTATCACTCAGTCTTATTGGTGTCCAAACTCCCCTGCTTCACTAACCTTGTTTGCTGTCCTAAGTCCAGTGTCACTTGTTGTGTCTCCTGCTTCCTCCCTTGGGCACTCCTCTTTTCCAGTGCAGTAAGGTGCCATTTCCATGCTGTTGTACATCATCAATTTGCTTGTCCTCAATTGTTCTAAATCCGTGCTGTGAGAACTGCAGCTCCTACTTACAGTCCTCGAGGGTGTTGATTCAGTGGGGTAGAGCTTGAGCTTTTCTAAAAACAAGCTGGGTGGCAGTTGGAAACCAGCTGGGTGGCAATAGGCCAGGGGACAGCACCTGCTGTTCCCCACTCCCTTGTCAGTATGCCCCAGGGCTTGGCTCGGGCACACACCAAAACCTGCGGTCAAATAACAGGGGTGGCTGGAGCAGCCACTCCCTGTTTCAGGGAGAACATCCATCAGGGTTATGCAGCTAACAACTGTTCCTTTTCCATAAAAGATAATGAAGGCAGGGGGAAAAACCCACACCACCACAGTATTACAGTCTTATTGGAGTCAGCTCACAGTTTGGCAGCCTGTCTCTCTCCAGATGCCAGATGTGTGCTTGTTTCTGGCGTGGTGGAGAGGTTGCTTAGCTAGTGCTTCCAGGTGCCTCCTGACAATTTTTACAGCTTGAGTTCAAAATCCAAAAAGTTCCTTTTAGGTTGTTTTTTCCCCACACCTGCTTTCTGAGCCTTCTTCCATGCAGATCTCGGAGGTAGGGAACACCTCCCTGCAACCTGTGGTGCTGCCCTTCTCTCCATCAGCTATTTCAGTGCAAAGTATGCAGAAGAACGTAGTCAAAGTAAGGGCCAAATCGGAGGTATATCTGCGTGGCTTTGAGACACTGTTTTTTGCTTGCTTCTGAGAGAATAACAAGTAGTGATTCTAGGGAAACTGAATTTAAGATGTTACTGGCACTCTTGATGCCCAAAGAAATGTCTTTTCCATGGTATTGGGAGCTGCCGTTGGCGCTGCCGGCAGACAGGTAACAGCATTACGCTGTGTATTTCCTTATCACAAAGTGATGCTGTGCCATGCCATGCCTGCTTTGGGGGAGGACATGTGGCATCCTGTGGCTTAGAGCTTACTAGCAAGGGCTTGTAAGTTGCAACAGTAAGAAGTTTTGATCCATGTTCCTTGCCCTTCCAATGCAGTGTTGTGTCACCTTAAGATTAGAGTTCTCTGAAGTGAATGAATCATTTAGGTTCCCTCCACATTGAGGCTGGCCCCTGGCTGTGCAGTGGGAGTAGGAATGGACATCTTGATTCTCCTGATAAGCTCTCTTAGCTCACTTCTGTGTACCTTGAGCTTACAACTTCTGGGAGTCCCACAGGGCGAGACTTCACATACCCAGCACCACATGGGGAGAGGAGAAAGCAGGAGCAGCTCCTGTTGCTTCAGGTCATATGACAGCATGCAGGAGCTGCAGCTGGCAATGGTTGTATCTGGTGGGACTCCAGAGGAATTGATGCCTCATTTGGAGGCTTTCCCCCTCCGTTTCCCATTGCTACATCACAGAGTGGAGACATGTTGTATGCTTAAGAACCTCTATGGACACAACTATACTGGTGAATCACAGCTCAGGCTCACTACTGATCCCTCACTCAGGTGTATGGAGAGGGAGTTTTCATCCAGACTGCAAACCAGCAGTCCTTGCAATTTAGTTGGTAGCCCCAAGTGTGCCCCAAGGGACGTATTCCTGTTTCAGTTAGTGATTTCCAGATTCATAGCTGACCAGGCAATCAGCAAGACTGATGCACTGGAGAGTTGAAACCTCACAGTGGGTGACATGAGTGAAAGGTTTGGTTTTTCACACTTGCCCAGAATGATTGAAGAGTAGGAGAACAGGAGTAGAGGGGGCAGATGGCAGCCACAGCAGGGCTGGCAGGGTAAGTGGCCGAGTGCTCTAAGAAGGAAAAGTAAATGCTCTCATAAACAGAACCAGCTGTGCTGGAGTTTGCAAGGCCACTTATTTTCAAAGCAGCCTCCAGCTGACCCAAGTTTGCATTCATGAGAATCTTTGTGGCTGGTCAAAGTGCTATTAGTGTTTAGTATGAATAAATGTTTACAAGAATGTTAGTGCTAGAAGTGCTCTTTCAGCCATTCTGAAAAGTTGTGGTTTTAATTATTCATACAATAGATTAATCTGATGCTTACAGGTGGCCCTGGATAACTGGCAGGCAAGAAAGCTGAATGGTGTGCTGCTGATTTATGCAGCATAGGCCATCAGTCAGAGACTGGAAACACCATCAGGTGACCATTCAGAGAAACAATGGAGCAAAATCTTTCCAGTTTTAAATGTCTCTATTTCAACTCCAAACCTTTCATTTAATCTTTTTTTTTTTTCATACACTCTACCCACCCCTACCCTTGTTTGCTAGTCATTAGAATTCCTTGTATAGCTCTTTCCTTGATCTAATGGAGAGTTCTTGGACAAAAGTGTGTGTGGGGAGAAGAGGAGAAACAATGAAGAAAGAGAGTGGGAATATAGCTGTTTATGGTGGCAAAAGAGGTGCATAATTAATTTTCTGGCTGCAGAGATTTCATGTCTTGCATAAAAGTTCCTGAGAGCTGAAGAATTCAGTTATTGTTTCATGGGAAGGGTTTTTCGGGGGTTTTTTGGGGTTTTTTTTCTGTGTGGCAAGTCATGGGACATTATTTTTCTTCCATTGCCCTAGGCTCTGGTCCAGAAAACACTTCAGTATGTGGCAGGGAAGTTGGTAAGGCTACTGACAGGATTAAGAAATCTCCTGGAACAAATCTCAGTCTTCCTGATGTGATCAGAGTTTAAAGGGTCTCATCTGAGCATCACTGAAGTCAGTAAGACTATTTCAAGTGTTTTCAGTAGACTTTGGATTATGCTGTTAAAGGCAGTCCTTGCAATTTAGTTGGTAGCCCCAAGTATGCCCCAAGGGTGTATTCCTGTTTCAGTTAGTAATTTCCAGATTCATAGTTGACTAGGCAATCAGCAAGACTGTAGTGCTTTCATAGTGCTTTCAGCAAAGAGTTTGATGATAAAATATGTGTTGATCATTGGGCTGACTGATCGTGAGGTTTCAGAAATTTGGGAACTATTGGTCTATGTCTAGTTTGAACTGTATGGCCTCAGGGAGCTGTACAATTGAGGAAAAGACACAAACAGTGCAGATTGCTTCTTCGCTTGCACTTTTCAACCTTTCTTCATGCTTACATTAATAGTGAATTTTTCTTATGTTGATATCATCGAGAAATACCAGCTCCTTTGTTTATGAAGCTGTTAATTAATGTTGTGACCTGAATGTCTCCAAGTGATATAACTAGGAGTCCCATTGACAGGATAGTACATCAAGTCAGGTAGATTCTGTTCATAGGAGGCATATTAACAAATCACTACAGAAGGAAGTTTCTGGTCTGCTGGTATGTTTTGATTCCAGTTCATTACGAGTGACTCCTTTTAGATGGCAAGGAACTATGAGGTGCTGAAATCTGACAAAGCTGAGTATTAAGAGAGCGTGTTTCAGTTATGGCTGCAGTACTTCCATCTAAAACAGTTGGATTTCAAACAAAAATGTATTTCCTCAAAATTAAACAACGCCATCCCAGAAAGCCAGTTGTCATATAATAAAAGTTTCCAAAAGGAGGATTTTTCAGATGGTATAATGGTGTCTGGTTCTTGATTAGGGATGACTGATTATGGTTGACAGGATCTGCAAACTATCTTGTAGAGAAATGTAGTCTTCCTGTAGGCTCTGTGCCTTTCAGGCATTACTTACAGCTTTTGCTTGTACCTCTCCAACCTACACCTTTCCAGATATGTACAGTCTACAGGTCTTCTTTACTTATAACGGGTGAGTGATGTTAAATGAGAGTTTAAGGTTAGACATGGGGAACACTCCATTCTGTAATAAACTATTCAAATTATTTTTTGTTTAAAATTATCATTAATTCAGATTTTAAAGATACTAAAGCTTAATTTTTTCATTAGACTTAGATCTGTGTGGTCAGCTGGAAAGGAAGGCTGGGGGAGCAGTCTGTGCTGCAGTAGAAGAAACCAACTTACATATTTCATCATTTTAGAGGCTGACCCCGAGAGGTCATGCCTGCTTTCTCTTCCCATTACAATCTGTAATATAAAATGTATTTTCAAAGAAATTGTGTCTTTGAAAAAGATGCAAAATGTGGCTAGTGCAGCATGAGCTCCTAAGGTAGTGTGGTATTTCAGACCAAAATTTGTGTCCTGAATTTGCTGCCTCCTTGTTGTGGCAGCAGAACTGCAAGTAGCAGCTGAACTCAGCTTGCAGTAAAGTGCTTTCTTGTTTTACTCTTGTAACGTTTTAAAAGGAAGTAAAATTTACTAAGGTTTAAAAACATCATACAGCAAAACTAGATGGTTTTTCTATGAAGGAAGAAATTTGTTAGACCTTTCAATGTACTGCTAGGGTAGTATATTAGTCAGTTGGTCCAACATTTCTATGTAAGGTTGCATGACTGAAGCACACCTGAAGTGAAATACAAAAATAAGATAGTGTCCTTCATTAACCTTAAACATCTGGAAATAGTTTGGGGTGGATACTTAAAAAACCCAAAACTTCTCAAAGCTGTGCGTGTGCACCAAGGTCTGCTAATCTGACTTTCTACATCCTCCTGTCTACCCGTGTTTACTGTGATCACTGAAAACCCTTGTATGAATGGCTCTCAGATCACTTACCTGTAAGTTTAATGGGATAATCTTATTGAAGCACGTGCAGCGGAAATGCCTGTAAGTCTTCAACCTACCTCTTTTGCAGCTGGAAGAAGGAGAATACTTTGCTAAAATGGTGATAGACCTGGGTGAGGATGCTGGAGAGTCCCTAGCGAAGGGTTACCTGGCACTGGGCCTGACATATAGTCTTCAAGCTACTGATGGTGAGTTATCCTGTTTGTCAAGTGTGTTGTATGGAGAGCATCTATTCAAAGTCTTCAGTGCAAACAATGGAAGTGTATTAGAAACTCTGCTTTTAGAGCTGGCTGGACATGAAAAACAATGAGATTGCAAGATGAATAGGGACTGCTCACTTTCTCGGAGAACTGTCTTCTGTGGTAATAAAGGTGAAAGTTTTTAGGTGAAGGAAAAAATGCAAATTGTTACTTAGGTGGTGATAATCTTGACTGTAGCTGACAATGCTTGGTGTGCTTTACTTGAATATTTGTAATACATTTCTTTGACTTATTTACACAAAAAAAAAGTCAAACTTTCCATCTATTTTCATATTTTTGTCACCCACTTGTAAATCACATAAAGAAATACAATCCAAGAACTGGAGTCAGAAATGCCTGACTTCAGTTCCTGGCATGATACTGATTCCCCACAGAGATTCAACCACTCTGTGATGTCGTTTCTTTCTCTGCTTAGAAGTAAACAAGATAAAAATATCTACCTCACTGGTACGTGTGGACGTTGACTAGATACAGACCACTGAACGTAAGAAGTGTTTTATTTTAATCCTGCTTGCTTGGGTTTTGAATGACTGGACAATGGGCTGCTGCAGATTTGGTCCCTGGTAGCCAGAAGGGCTTGAAGTCCCAGTGTTTGGGAGAGTTCTAACTGTGACCTGCATCAAGCTTACAGGTGGGGACAGTCTCTGTTTCTTCTATGAATTCTAACATAGGTAGAAGGTCTTCTAACATTGTTTCTTTGAATAATGGCTGAGCTACTGTTTTTCCTGATCACTTTGTCAGTCCTGCCCACATGCAAGCAACGGCTTTTCTGTTAGATGGGCCCCATAGAAATGAACCAACTTCTTCCAGTAAATGAGCCTGAAACAAAGCTAAAATGACTGTATGATATCATGGAAGTATGCTGGCCTTGTAAGTTACACCAGAATTCTGCAAGGCATGTGTACGAGGAACTGGCTTGTGCTCTTCCATAGTGCAAGACGGTGTATTTTTTCAGCCAGCCATATCTGATCAGCTGTTCTGTTCTGCTTTCCATCATGGAGGCTAACAGGCACTGCATCTCTCTTCAGTTCTCCATTTCTCTGCCTCAGAATAGTTCCCCCTAGAAAGTTCATGTCAAGAAACATATGTGCTTCCTAGCCTGAACTTTCTCATACTTTTTTTTTTTAAGTTCATTAAACACTGAGTTCTGCTTAACAGCCTAACTTTTTAGGGCATTTTGCCAAGGTTTTGTTTAAGCTGTCCCTTAAACCATACGAGATCCCAGAGACTATTTTCCGAGATAGAAGGTTAGTCCATTATGATCTATTTGTTATCCTCAGTATGGAAAGAAGGTGGTTTCTAAAGAATGGGGTTGTAGAGGCATATTCTGTACTCTGGCTCTAAAAATACTTTGGTGCAGCAAAATGCACATTAGAAACTTCTTCTGGAAGAAAAGTCTTCTCTGAGTTTTCAAGAGATTAGTTCAGATGTTGCAATAAGTGTCCTTTGTAACGTAAAAGAAACGGTCTTCACAACAACTGCCTTAGGTTTTTTGTTTTTTTTTTTTTTTTTTCCCAGATTACCATCTGATTTACCTTGTGAAACATTGGAATACCTGCTTTCTCCGCGTATCTCTAGCCTTTAAGTCCATAGGGCCAATTTTTCAGTTATTTGAGGAAAATCTTTCAGGTTATATTTTAATAAAATTGATCAAATCCTTCAAAAGCATGCTTATGATAATCATGAATATGGAACAGCATTTTACTAGAAAATGTCAAATTTGCACTAACGAGACTTTTTTCATTAGCTTCATTAAAAATAGCTTATGACAGTGAGGAAGCAAGAGTAGAACATGCTGAAAGGAAGATAGCAACTCCTCTATGTAATCTTGCCTCATACTGTCAATCTTATCATTGTGTTTATACCAGCTCATAGTGACATATGCAGACGCACAGTCAAACATCTGTGTATATATATGATTCCTATAACTTTCCACTTGAGCTGACTTTCAGTGAGTCGGCATTTTCAATGATAGCCAAGTGTTTCACAGACATTTGACCAACTGCATTATAAAACTTACAGCATTATGTTAAGATGCCTTCCATCCAAGGTTAAGCTTTCCTATTTAATATATCCTTTTACTAAATATTTCTCCTCCTATGTGACAGAGGCACTGAAGAGTTAAGTATTATTTGTGACCTGCAAAAAGCACTTTACTAAAAAGCAGAGTCAGAAGAGAGAACCTTGCTGAATGACAATTCAAAGAACTTGTGGGACCATTTGAAAAAAAGTCACTTTACATTTTTTACAACTATTAGATTTACTTCTGGATGAAATAAGACTTCCTGAAACTTATGCGGGTTAGCGTATGTGTAGCTTCCTTGTTCTTAATGTCTAATTACATGTTTCTTGAAATAAGTCTTATTGAAGTAGCTGAAAGATGTGTCCTTGGAGGAAGTCATTGCCACTTTTGCCTTACTCTTAGAAGCACAAATCTCTTGTTCGTACAGAAAGTCCATTTATTCTACACTAAATTTTCTGCACATCTATTCCCAATAGGTCAATGTCAACAGCAAACCTTTCTCTTCCTCTAGTTCCAGTTTTGACATAAGCTGTATTGTCAACTTTGCCTCCCTTAGGTCTGGTGAAGAATCCATTGAAGACAGGGGAAGGTGAGGTGAATTTAACAAAGGCTAAAGAGGAAAGACCAGGTGGAGAATGCATTGTGAGATACAAGTGCTCTTCTTACCTAACATCACCACCTCACATCTTGTGAAATCTTTGTAGCTTCAACAGACCCTCACTCTTTCAGAGATAAGAGGGTGTTCTGTATCTCTGTTTTCGTTTATGATTTTGGTATAAGGCCATGGATCTGGGACTGAATTGGATACTTTTTCTATCAGTCTGTGGATTTTATAAATAATCTGTATACTGATAGCACTGGTTAATGTTTAAAAAAAAATTAGACATTGCTTATTAGTGAACAAACCCATCATTTTTGCTTCTGGACATAACAGTCAACACATGCAATCTTTAATTATGATTCTGGGTCCTAAAACTGTACACTTTGCTTTATTAGGTGTCTTAACACAAAGGAATGCTTTTGAAACCCACTGTTATGTGCAAAAGGGTGCATGTGCATTGGTATTTTAGTTTGGATCAGAAATGTATTTTTGAAGTCCATCTCTTCATCATCCCCACTTCTTATGTTGTGATTCACATAATAGAACAGTTTTGCACAACACAAACTGAATTCTTTCCCATAAAACTAATGGGTTACATAAATAGACCTGATTATGCTGCAGCTGCTAATAGGTCTTCAGTCCACAGGAGAAGACTAGAACTAGACCCCTGTACCTGTGTTTGTAGTGTTGATGTTGATCCTCAGCAGTAAGTGTTTCACTCTGTGCATTCACACCTACTGTGCTGCACCTGCTTACTAACACAGAACTTGCCCTCCTCTGTTTTCAAATGTGACTTTAGAGCTTTGTATTTAGGTACTAAAATGTTTCTGAAGATCTGTTGACTTTTAGTAAGGCTTAATCTCCTTTAAAAATCCAGAGTGGTTTAGAAAGTAAGTCTTGGGATCCTAAGGTGGCATTTGCGAAAGTAATGTGTCTTACAGGAATAACTGCTGAGGTTTCAGAAACTTAAACTCCCCTGTGCTCTCTGCCTTACTATGTCTGCAAAGATGGCTTTGCAGGCCATTTTAATCTAAGTAATAAGTCATACTGTGTTTTAGTTGGTAGAACTGCAGCAGCCATGCTCATAGTAGGTAAAGCTGAGTAGAGGCCGAGGAATTCATTTGTGCTGTCAACCTCTGAAAATGGAGCACAACTTTTAGCAGTTTAGTCAGGCCCACCTAGTTCTGTCTCCTTGGTGCAAGCTTTTCTTTGTCTAAAGTGAGAGCTTTTCAGTGATACAAGTGGGTTGCAGTGACAACAACTTCTTTGAACAATTCCAGGGGTAGGGCATCCACAGCATCTCTGGGCAACCTGTTCCAGTGTCTGGCCACCCTTATAGTAAAGAATTTCTTCTTTATATCTAATCTAAATCTTCCATCTTTTAGTTTAAAACTGTTACGCCTTGTCCTATCACTACAGGCCCTGGCAAAAAAACCCCTCTCTATCTTTCTTATAGCCCCCTTTAAGTACTGAAAGGCTGCAATAAGGTCTGCGTGGAGCCTTCTCTTCTCCACGCTGAACAACCCCAACTCTCTCAGGCTGTCCTCACAGGAGAGGTGTTCCACCCCCTGATCATTTTCATGGTCCTCTTCTGGACCTGCTCTAACAGGCCCCTGTCTGCCTTGTCTCATAAGAACAGAGCAGAGGGGAGAAATCACCTCCCTCAACCTGGTGCTTTTTATGTATCCCTCCCCAAATCACTTTTCATTACTTTTTTTTCTATTTTACCTCCTTCAGCTGTAAAGACCCTGTAGATGGCATGGGTAACCTGCAGCATCAGTCCTAAGTATTGTCAAACACAAATTTCAAAGTGTTTATCAAAGTCAGATACAAATCTAGAGATGGACAACCAAATTTCCCATTTAGTTGTAGCTGAAAATACAGTTCATGTTGTGGGAGGTGGGACTCACATGCTGTTTCCCAGTAGTGCAGAGGCAAAGCTGACTAGTTGTAGAGTAATCACTTCATTTCCATAACACATTCTGTGCTCTTTTCTAACTACAACCTGAACATCAGTCGAATGTCTCACCAGGTGGAACTTAAAAGTTCTGCTAGCTTTTCCATTTGATGTTTATTCTGAAGGGCAAATAGTAAAATTTCTTTCAGTCTTCCTCATTGTGTGGCATCTCCAGAACTGCTCTGTAACTTACATAAAGAATCTTGCAGTTTCCATGAGAATCTTGACATATTTTTTCTGGATGAACATCCATGATCACATGATCACATCCTTTGTGATGTATCATCAAGTATTTTATATTTACATCAATGTTGATTCTTTTAATTTTTCCTAAATTTTCCTCCTCTGTTACCTTTTTCCAGTATTTGGCAGTGGACCTGAATACTCAATTTAAGGCTATTAAGAGTGAAGCATTTCCAGCTACTTCTAATAAATGCTGCATTTTGCATGAAATTCCATGTCTTGAAATTTATTCTTTGATCTGCAAATTTTTTGTTAAATTTTTACTACTTAGAGTAGATTTTGGGGCATAAGCAATTTTTGATCTTTTATTATTTGGGAAATCCTGAAGATTGGTGTTCCTCCCAAATGAATCCGGTGTTTTGAAGAACTGCTGGAAGATGTAGGAATAAAAAAGGCCTGATCACTATAACTACTTCAGCAAAATAAATTACTTGAAGTTTCACTCACTAGCATGTTGCAGAATCCAAAGAAACTGATTACCTTTGTACATCTTGTAGAAGAACACAAGTCTCTCCCCTTAATAACTTTTAAGAATACTTGAATTTTATCTGACTTTATTGCTGAAGTATATACTACTTACTAACTTCCTATTCTGGAGCTTGCACTGACTTGGTGTATGAAGTCAAATGTATTCATAGGTGGCTGTTTGCTGATCGATTAGCTACTCATCACTTTGTGCTGTTGATCAGTAGCCCTCAAATTCAGGGTAGGCACAAGAAGAAACAACTGCTGTGCAAAATCTGAAAACTAAGAACCAGAACAAGACAGACAGTGTACTTCTGAAAATTATTGCTAGCTTTCCAGATATTTTGGATCTGAGAAAGACATGCTTCTCTAAGCTCTTCCTCCATTCCCCTTGCTCTTGATGATGATGATATCTTATGATATCCTGGCATAACAAGAACTTGATTCTTCTCCTTTTATGGTTTCGGCTAGGAATTAATTCACACATTGGGAAGTGAGCGTAGTGGGCAGCATCCTTTAGTCAAGCAATTAGAGACACCAAGGAGGGCTTTAGTGGCTAATGCCACACCTGAAGTAGCCTAAAAGTCTGTTGTGTTCTCAAGGGAGGTGGTATGTTGTCAAGGGTTTTGTCAGAGCTGTGAATTTGGCTCCTGGTAGTTCCCTGTTCAACCTGCAACACCCTCCTACGTGAAGACAGTGGTGGAGACAGTCTGTATCTGAGTCAGAATATGCTGTTAGTTACTGCTTTTAGCATATATACCAACCTGGCAGAGGGCCTTGGTATCTAGTTACTGTATGTCCCCTTCTCCTCCCAGACCCCTTCAGTGGCATATGCAAATAAAAAATGCTTGGGCATTTCAAAGGAGTTGGAAGAGTCTTTAATAAAAATTAGATTGAGAATTCAGGTTAAAATACTGGTTTTGTGCTGTTCTTTAAAAACGAAATGGCATGTTTTCCAGGCATGAACACACACACACCACCAGATTTCTGCAGTTTTTATGCTCCCAGTTTGAAATGCTCTGTGCATGTGTAACTACTTATTTATTTAGTTGGAAACATTGAATTAAACTCTTAAGTTGCATTGTATCTTGTCCTGCAGCTACTCTGAAGGGCACTCAGGATGAATTAAACAAGAAAGCACTTCAGACTTTGGAGAGGTGAGTAGGAATCTTGCGGATGCTTGCATTGTGTATTTCTTTGGATGAATTCAGAATAATTGTTGTTTTTCATGTTTGGGTTTTCTTCTGCATAAGGCTTCCTTGCCTGAAAGTTTAAGAACAGTTCAGTAGATTTCAGCAATAGTCTGTCAAAACCATTCCTGTGGTGGCTAAATGCAGTGATTATTTGGTTGAATATCCAAGGTAAGAGTACCTGTTCTGCCACTAAACAGAAATAACATTGGCCCCAAATCAAGCTGCAGTGAGATCTACAGTGCTGGGAGATGCAGCTTCCTCAAATGACGCCAGCAGGTGAATGTGGAGAACTACTTTTGTGTCTGTTCCTGTGTGAAACAGGCTTCAACTCCTGTTTCCCTCGTGTTGGGAAAGTACCTTCACCACCAGGCTGCCATGGGGTGACCTGGCATTGGTGCACTTACTGCGGAGGGGATGGTTGCTGTCCTAATGAGTGTTTACATCAAGGGGGTATGGAGCTAGCGGTACAAAGCAGTTGCCACTCGCCTGTTCTTCACCTCTTTGTTTTGTGGGGGAGTCTGATCCAATGGCTCTGCCCTGAAAATCTCTGCAACTACAGTTACCTCAAGTAAAACTGCTTGGGTTAAAAATCATTTTTGTCAGTTCTGTTGTGGTAGAGGTGAGGTGTGAGCTTCTTGACCCTGTTAGGACTAAGTTACAGTGCCCAAAATACATTAGGTGGTGTTTGGGCAGTTAACATTGTAAATGTAGATGCCGACACGCTTTGGATGGCAACTAAATGGAAGCTTATGTGGTCTAAGTCTTGGGCTGAAGTATCTAATTCTGAGTTTGCTGTGGTCATAAATACATTAATTACAGAAGTGAAGAAACTTTGAGATCTTTGGTATATCAAAGTACAGATTGTAGCAAGTTGAACATGTTACTGGATCTTAGCTGTTTTTCTGATGCTGAGTGGGGAGGAGTCCAGCATGTTTGTTTTGCAGTGGTTGCAAGAGCATATGGTAAGCTGAAACCACAGATGTAATTCTGGATATTTACCCTATGGATATCTGAAAGATAAAATTTTAAAAAGCCATTTATTCAGTCACTTTTTACATCAGTAGTATACTTTAAGTCATGCTAGTTCCTGGGCTCCAATGTAATATTTTCACTACTGCCTGATTTTGATGTAATTGTGCTGCTGCAGTGCTTTTTAAACTGCATTTATTTGTATCCTTTGACCTTTCCCACTGGCTGTGGCTTGTTTTCATGGTATCTTAATTCTAGCTACAAATCAGACAAGCTTCTAGCCAAACAGTAGGTACTCAAACTTCAGCCAACAGGGATGTTGTGATAGTGAGCTGCTTACTACTAGTGTCTTCCTAATGCCTGAGTTTGAGTTCTTTCTTTTTTTGATCTTCCTTTTCACCTGTTTTTAAAGTACATACATGATCTCTCAGGCCATGGTTTAGCCTGTAGCCATCTTTATAAGTGGCCTGTTCAGCTGGAAGGTTGGATCGTGTATTTTTCTAATACTTTGTGAGGAAACTGAACAGTAAAGTAACAACTCTTTGTTTCTTTCCAAAAACACCATTAATCTCTTCTTCCATACACCCATGTGAACTTTCCCCTGTTATTTATTGTTGGAAAGACTACTACTGAAGTTCTCACAGGAGCCGCTTGCTAAAGAGGCGACTCACCCTGCACCAGCAGCTTGGGGCAAAGCTGGGTTCTATCCTGTGGAGTCCTGTTGCTGCTGCTGTTTGGGTTTGGGGTTTGTTTTAGTTGGGTTTTGGAGGGAGGGTTGGTTTTTTTTGAAGTGGGGGGAGAAATTACTGAGTTGCCTGTACTAATTGCACCTTAATGTCTTTGGCATTGCATCAGAATCCTTGAGTGCTACCTTGACTTGCAGAATTACAGGACACATTCGTCTATATTAAATTAATTCATTCTAGAGCCATTAGTGATAAAAGTTAACTCCAACAGTTTCTTGCTCACAGCCAAGATAGCATTTGAGAGGTAGCTGCCATTAAAATGGTGTGTGGTTTGTTTCCTGAAGTAATTCTCTGATTTTTGTTTATTTGTTTGTTTATTATTTTTAGCAAATTAATAGTTTTGGCAGGGTTTTTAACCACCAGCCTTGTCAGCCTGTTGTTTCTCCCTCATAAGGATGTTAATCATGCTTGCTTTGGGCAGGACAATGCAGGTGCAGACTTCCCTGGTGTCCTGGAACGCAGTCCAGAGAGAGGTCAGGAATGTCATTTGGCTACCAGGGACCTTCCTCTTCTCCATCTCTTCCATGTGAAATGACTTCCCTGTGCTGCAGAGCTAGGAGCAAGCTCTGTGGGTCAGCAAGGGGATAATCCAATGGTTCCTGGGCTGGACTGCCAGTGTGGCATGAGCCAGTGTCCCACATTGCTCTTATGTTAGGTCCCCAAAACGCTATCTTCACGTTGCCTTGGTTAATGGCTTCTCCACAGGCTAGCAAGCTCAGACTGCAGTTTCATGCTTAGCATAGTCTGAGAGGGACAGTTCTGCCCTGGGTGTCCGTCCCTGTTGCTTGCCTTGCACAAGCCTATGTGAAGGGCCTCCACATCTGGTTCTGAAGACACTGCAGCCAAGGGGTCACTGCAGTGCACACTGTTGCCTGCTGTGGACTAGAAAGTAATATCAATACTATCAGTATCAAACTAGAAGGTTATAAGAGGTCCAAGCTTGATAAGTAAGGGCCTTGGTTTTGGTCCAGGCTCAGCTCCTGCCACCAAATCCTCACTCCTCCCTCAGTGTCTTCCCTTTCCAAATTAGGAGTCTACTGTCAGCGATTAGGCTAGAAGCTGCAGGGTGGAGGATGTTTTGTGTGTTTGAGCACTAGCTCACATCATGGGCTCCTGATCATTAGTCCTCTACATGCTTACAGTCACAATAATAGCAGAAACAATTATCATTTTTTCAGTGCTAACCTAACCCTCTGCTATTGTTTGAAAAGTGGCGATATAAGAACAAGTTGGACAACTGTCTCCCTCATGTTACTTAAAATAATGCTTCAATGGGTTTGTATGAGTTAAGAGCTACTCTCTCCATATCAGTTACCCAAGTTCCAAAACATTAAGTGGCATTTAATGAAGGAGCATGTAAGTTGTATAACATCCTGGCAGTTGTGTTTCTCATGTTTGTTCCTGTGAGCCTGGCTTAGCCAGGCCAGCATCAGTCTGCTTTTTGTCTAGTTTTGGTGTGCTCCCCCATTACTTTACTGGACTAGTTTTCTGTAGGGGAGGACTGGGTTTTGTTCTGTGCTTGTGTGTGACCCATGGCAAAGGAGGTCTGCAAAGTACAATCTAACAGTCACTTTTCTTTTTGTATTGTGTTGTCCTCCTTAAAGAGCGCGTGACTTGGCCCCGGAAGATCACCAAATCATCCTCTACCTATCGCTGCAGCTGGCTCTTGTCAGACAGGTATGTGCAGTAATTGGCAACCACTGAGTCTTGAGAGGGTGGGAGCAGGACAGTCCAGTTGAACAAGACTCAGACTTGCTAAACAGGGTGCCTTCCTTCCTACATTGTAATCAATGACAATGAATCAGAGTATGCACCTGGAAGAATTTTTTTTTTTTAAATAGTAATTCTATAGCACATGCAACAACCTTCCTTAGAGCATGCATTCAGCTCTAACTCCTAAGCAGTGCTGTTCCCATTTGGAGCAACTTTGTCCCTGTGGGGCAAGCGAGGTGTGTTTATTCCTGTTCCCTGGGTATCACACTGTGTCCTGCTGCGGGCCATTCCAAAGGCTCTCTTGTTACTGCCCAGTTCTGTATCACGCCAGATCGCATGCTCTCGGCACTGGGGATTGGTTTATTCCATACTTGGGCACGTTTGGTGTTGGGCTTTGACGGGTGCTGGAGCTCTGCAGTGAGTGGGATTAGTTGGCATTTAAATGCTGCTGCAGGTGTTAACTCATAAAAATTAAGCTGATCAGAAAATACACTGCACTGCCTTTCAGAAAAAACGTTTGGGCTGTGCTTTATTTTTCTGTCCCTTCTTTTTATAATTGGGATGTGTTTTATTTCTCTGTCCCTTCTGATTAAAAGTCAGTCTTTATTGGAGCAGTCCTTATTTTTTTTAAATGCTTCTCTAGATTTGAAATTTCATCATCATAGTTTCCTTCTTTGGCAGGCTTTCTGCTTGCTGCAGTTTCCTCTCCTTAGTCTACACTACAGAGTCAAACAGTTGGATCCTTCTTACTTTCCTGAACTAATTAGGGGACCTATGTGTTTGTTAGGTTAAACTAATTGTTCCAACAGAGCACACTCTTGATAATGTCACTTTTGTAACCCTTTCATAATGAGAGCAATGTGTTGTGAGGAAGCCTGCAATAAGAAAGGGTAATTAAAATGGCTTATTTAACTTTTTCATCAGCCTACTGGTTGCTTTATGATGCAGTTTGCTCAGGGTCTTTCATTAAAAAATATCCAGCTACCCTTCTTTCTCTCACAGCTTTTGCCTCTTAGGGAGGTTTTCTGATCTGCTGCCTCTTCTGTTTCTTGCCATGAGTAAAAGCATTACAGCTTTTCAGCTGCTCGCCTTAAAAATAAAATCAAGATTTTTGTGGTCATTGATTCTTTGTTGTTTTCACTGTCAGATTACTGCATTTTAACTTACTACCCGTTCTTTTTCTCCAGTTGTAGCCTGTCTTTCAGTATTGTTTTGTATGTCTCATTTCATCCTTTCCTTTCCCTCTTGTTCTTTCCATTCAGTCTCTTGTCCTCATGTTCACGTTCTCTTTTGTCTACCTCACCTGTGTATTTTCATCCTTGATGTTCTGCCAGTCACCCCTGCTACCATAGATGTGTGATCTAAGTGTGTTATGTGGTGTCAGCCTGACCCCTGCGATGCTGCTCCTGCTCTTCTCCATCTAGTGAGATATAAATCTTTAACGCGTGCTTGGAGAGAGAGGAGATACCTGAGACATCTTTATTTTTAGACTGCTGTAAAATATCCTACTCTTCTTTTGCCAGTTTACTTAATGATAAACATTTGGTAATGCATTTTTAATATCTTTAATTATTTAAAGTATCTAATATATTCTCCTTCTGATTAACTGAAAGATAAATGATACCTTTTTTGATAGATTGCATTAACTATTGAACGTCACAGTTAGGACTTTCATCAGGCAATGCTACAGTACCAACAAATCAGGCCATTCCTATGCAGTAGGTTATAACATAATACCTGAATGTTATTCTCGGGAAACAGGCCTTTTTGTTTCCATAGTTGGGGTCAATAAATGAGGTAACCTTACCCAACACTGAAAAATCTAGGTATCAGCTTGCATAGATAAGAGAGCTTTTTCATGGAACAAAGCAAGAGAGGCAGCTGACCGGTAGAGTGCCAAGCAAAGTTGGAGCAATTCATCTTCCTCAGAAGACTCTAAAATATTTCCAGTAGCTCTTGTCTCTGTCAGCACTGGGCAAGGGAAAGGGGAAATGGAAAAGCATAAGCTTCCCTCTGACATGCGATGAGGACGTGACAAGAGGAGGAATGGTTATAAAATGCTTTCATAGAGTTGGCAGTCGAAAACCATCACCAACCAAAATGAAAGATGATGATGAGGTGCTTCGTGCTTGTATTTGTGTGTGTGGCTCTGTGTCTTAAAGACCACCAGAGTCCCTGGGAGGACTCCAGTGACTCCTGGAGAGTCTAGGTCAGCCCCACAGCATTTTAGGGTGGATTTTTCAGCAAAACAGAGTAGAATAGCCTCTTCTGTAAGGAGGGTCTCAACTCGTGGTTTTCCCCCAAAGCTGAAGTGCCATGAGGCCAAAGTCAGTATTTGCTGTGATGGTTATTTCCACCTGCAGTGCCTGACTGGCAGCCAGCCGAGCCGATCGACAAATGAGACTTTAACTCCCAACTCCTGGCGGCTGGTTCGGCTGCTTCTCCTGTTTCTGTGGTAACAGCATTTGGATCAGCAAAAACAAGGGAGAATGAACATTTTAAAGCTCACTGATTTTAATGCCTTGTCTTGTTTTTTAGCAGGCCAGTTTCTATGGAAATGACTCCAGAAAGTCAGTGCTCTTGTTAATTTTAAGTGCTGTCCCTTCTCATTTTGGGTGGCGGTGTTGTTTTTGACCTTGGATGGCATGTTAATCAGTGTCAGATACATAAAACAACATATGGGGGGTTTAGTACCATTTTAATACTTGATCTGATTTGACCTTTCTTTGCGTGAAAATAGGAAGGGAAAGACAGCCAGGGGCCAGCAGCTGAGAATTAGGGATCTCACTTATCAATTTCATCTGTGGGCTGCCAACAGACCTGAAGTTTCGAGTGGCAATATCCAAAAAACACCTACTGCCTTCCAGAGTGTCTGGATGTAAAAATAAGATAAACATCAGTTAAGACACCAGAGAAAATATTTCAGCTGTTTTCTCCACAGTATTTTCCCGGTTTCAGGAAGGAGAGACTGCTGTCTTGTCTTTGCCCCAGGAGGGGAGCTCTGTTTCAGAAGGCATCAAGAGGTGCTTCTTTCAGCAACTGCTGGATGTGGGTAGTTCTGGTTTGTGTTTCTCCCAAATCAGCTAGTGCTTCCTCTGCTGAAAAGTAACATGCTGCTTTTCTGTCTAGGTCCTCGCCTAGATTTTTCTGGTGATCAAAAACAGCCTGTAGTAAGAATTAAGTCATAACTTAATTCACAGATATGTCTGTGCCTGCTTTCCTGAAGTTATGGTGGACTGTAGCAAGTCTGTTTCCAATGGAAGCTCTTTGCCAGTCAATAAAGCTTTCTCCTTTCTATAATCCCCATGCTATGAAAAGAGATGGAGAGGATAGTTTTTAATGGTTAATTAACTGTAACTCAGAACTGATATGAAATTATAAGGCCTGAAAACTCCTCTTACAAGATCCTGTTTCATTTTACCATTCTAACTGTGCAAGTGCATTCTACTGTTTGGAATTATTTTTAACGTTCATACCGTTTTCCCTTTTATACCTACAGTTGTAACATCCCAGCATTGTTTTTAAGGAAGCATATAGCATTATTGAAATAAATCCTATTACATAAGAGGCAGTCTAAACAATCCATATTGTGGCATTATTTTGGTAGTGCTGCAAGATGCTATTTCTGGCTTACTGCAATATCTTTGCTTCATAATCAGTGTGATCTGAATATACCTGTGTGCCATGCAGAACACTTGTGGTATATTTATTAACAGAAAGATGAATCAGAGAAGGGTAACATCTTCTAATCGCAGGCCCCACTTCGACTTGCAGTCTAGCTGAAATAAGAAGCTTTAAAGCGCAGCACTTGTAGGGAATTTAAACTGGCAGCCTACCTCTGACACAGCCCTGAAGTTTCAGGGTGCCGTCTGGGCTGCCAGCTTCCATTCCTCGTATTACATAGTTACTTAAATAAATAAACTGGGGCATCTGTCAATAGATTGATGATCTCTGCTTTTCAAAAGAAGCTTGTGTTGACTGCTGCCAAACATCTTGCTTTTATTCTTTAGTTTGAAATTTAGTTTGTATTTCATTGTATCTGGTCTGTTGCAGGTTGCTGTTTTGTATAATGCTTCCCATAAAGGAATAGAGTCTCTTCACAATATTAAAGGTTATTTTTTTTAATCTGTGTTTTGTCCATTGTTTCTAACTATGCAGCAGTACTGTGTAGGCTACTAATGGTGTTACATCACTAAAGAATCTTTTTGGGCTCAAAGTGAAACAGTTAGGTGTCAGGGAAGCATGATTAACTTCCAAAACCAGCCATTGCCTGTGACTCTGATGGTACTAGAGGGAAGTGCTGAAATGAGATGTAACTATTGTAAGGCCTATGCCACAGAACAGGGGAAAATCATTTTAGATTACACTTATTTCAACAGTATGTGACTGCCTGCAGGTTGCAGAAGCAACCACAACTGACTTTTGTGCTGCTTTATTTTGTGTATGTTGCAAGAGAGTCAGAGAGCTTCTTTGATAGCTGGCCTCTGTTAGGAGTGTGAACTTGCAGTTGTGTGATCATTGGACATTTAAGTCTTAGTGACTTGGTTTGCACATTCACATGCAAGTAAGGTCAAGTATCCTTACAAAGTCCCTCAGTAAAGACACTAGTTGCAAGTATTATTCTTTGTCTGCTTCGTACTAGGAATTTAGGATCACCTTCCCAAGTCTTTGAAGAGAATCATAGAATAGTTGAGTTTGGAGGGGACCTCTAGAGATCACCCTATTCAATCCCTGCTCAAAGCAGGGTCAGCTGGAACAGGTTGCTCAAAGCCTCCTCCAGTTGTTTGGTCTACAGATTTTCTTTTTCTTCTAATGAACTTATTTTTCCCAAACATGGAATTTCTTTATGACTACTTGTGTAGGTCTGAAACAGAGGAATAGAAAAAATTAGAGCTGTGTTTACTCCTGAGTGCAAAAAGAGTCTTGACAGGAGCTTCATTAAAGCAAGTCAAATTTATATAGCTGTGGTATACCTACTGAAGAACTTCGTGGCTTGCCAGATCTGGGCCCACCACAGTCTCATGCCTGTTGTCCCGGTTCCAAGTTGTCTTGTCATTGCTAGTGTTTTTACATTGTAAGAAAATGTGTCCTAGTAAGCTGCTGATGTACTTACCTTTGCAGTAGGCTATAACAACACATGTGATTAAAGAAGCTCCACTGACAAGCAGTAATTCATTAAAGCTGAGCACTCAGTCATATATCCCAACCTGAATCTAAGCCAGGACATTCAGCAGTTTTGAAGCTGTGGGCCAGATGCCAGTTTGGGGTTATGTCTGTGGAGCAGTCGCACTGATCTCCAGACTTGCATGGAGTCACCAGTAATAGAGTGGTTAAGTACTTTGGCGTGCATATGCACAGTAAGAGTGAAATGTCACTTGGACATTAGGATGAAGCTATCCCATGAACAGAATATGTACTATGCTCCCAGAAGTATACCTGGAATCTAGATGATCAGCAACCTCTGTTGTAACTGCAGGCAGTGTAATTGTTGCTTTTCTTAGTTACGTGCTAGCTGTTTTCCTCAGTGATCTGTGGAGGTGGTGGGAATTTGACACTGGTGGTATGCCAAGGCAGGAGAATGTCTGTAGAGAGAGCTTTGCTAGGTGGGAAGTTCTTGTAGTAGGAAAGAAGGAACTACATTTTTCCATCCCTTAAGGGAATGGAAAGGGGAAAGTGTATATGAGGAAAAATGTATACATTTTTCTGTTTTGTTTTCCCTAGGCTTCCAGGGCCAGACACAGATCTGGAATAATTTAAGTAACAGTAATTAATTTCAGACACTAGAGAATCTTAAAGAAAATCCTCTGTATAAAACTTACTGGTAGACAAATGAAAGAAAATGTTCTAAGAAGTTCCCTTTTGAGCAGATAGTCTAAAATAGAGTATTGGATCACAAAGAGCATGTGATGTACTTGCATTCATTATAGATGTTAAGTTGTCTGCCAAGTGAGACTTGATTCTAATGACATGCTGCTGCTGTGAGTGTCAAGACTGCTCTTTACATCACTGCTTGCACAGACATTTCTTTTTCTGACAGCATATTTTTGTGTATTGACTCTTTTACCCTTGAACATTCAAACTTAATTTTTATGTTCTTGATCCAAATCATGAAAGGCCTTGTACAGCCATCACAAGAGACAAAATACAGTAGAGATGTGTAATGCTTTCCCTCAGGTGAAGAGCCAGCCACCCATACTAGAAAATGGAGTTGAGAATTGGGCCTCTGTAGCGGATCTGTTTACAGTGTAGAAACACCATGCCAAAGTAAGAGGGGGTTGATTGGATGAGGTCTGCTGCTCCTGTTTATAAGCAGTAATGCTGCAGAATCCTCTCTCTAGAATGTGTGGGTTTTTTTCAATCAGTGCAGTCTGTTGATGTTGGCAAACTGTTCAGACAGTAGAGGTCTTTCTCATAGGTGCCTAAGTAGGATTTCTTCAGAATTTCTAATGACTATTTGTTCTTACTTTTGGGATATAACGTAGGACTAAAGGAGAAATGTGTTCTCTTTTTATTTCTGCCCCATGTTCTCTCAGATTTCTGATGCTATAGAACATCTTCAAGAAGCACTGCAACTGTGCAAAGATGACATGAATTCACTTCATCTACTGGCCCTCCTCTTTTCAGCTCAGAAGCACTATCAGCATGCACTGGATATTATCAACATGGCTGTTGTTGAATACCCGGAAAGCTTTAGGTAAGAGTTATTGCATTAAGTCATACATCCGGTCAGGAATGATCTGCTCACTAGATCTGTTTTTCTCAGTTATAAACAAGGAGCCTGTTAAATCAGGTGTGCTACTGGTCTGTCACTCTCCTCCTGGGTGTACTGTGAAGCTAAAACATGTGAGGCTCAGGGTATTGTTTGATTTTCTGTCTTCGTGGTCTTTCTAATCCTTGTGCTTGTTTGCTCTTCCAGTATTTGTCTTTCTGTATTGTGCTGATGCTGTTTTCCCCCATGTATCTCCCTGTACTTTTTTCATATGTCACCTTACATGTGGAGACATGAGTGTGAGACAACTATGATGATGTCTGTATCACAAATAATTTTGTATTGGATTAACTTCCTGGTTAAAGACAAAAAAATTCTTCATGTATTGACCACTCTTTTGACGCTCATGTATGACACAGTTTGCTGCAGTAGCATAGCTGGGGAAAAAGATCACTTGAAAATCACAAGCTGTAATAACGTATAGCTGAAAGGATGGTTTAGCTGCCTAAGAGCAGGTTTGAACCAGCACAGACTTCTTGGAGCCAGAGTTTTCCACTGTGCTATGTTTGACTCAGTCCTTCATCCATCAGAGGGAGATAAATTGAATTCCTTGCGATCTACTGTCATGACCTTTCAAAACAATGAATTTGTCTGTTCTGTACAAAAATTAAAGCTACTGTAATACTTTCTGGTTATCACATACTAGCTAAATTTCTCAGCCAAGCTGCAGAAGATGCTGTTGCATTGCTGGAAGACCAACTTCCATTCAGAATTGCCTGTATTTAGCTGATGTTTTAAACCCATTCAGCATTGTCTTTAGACAACCTGCTTTCTCAGTGGAGAGAGGGAGTGGCCTCTGCAGGTGTAGTACAGCAGCCCAGTGGGATGTTGTCTAAACTAGAGCAAAGGAAGGTCACAAGTGAGATTGAGGCTATCTAAATGTGAGCTTGAATGCTTTAGGATCTTTTAGAACTATAGTGCTCTATCAGGATATAATGCTTTTCATTATGGCATGTTGCCATTTAAAATAGCTCTGCTGCCTGGTTTTTTTTGAGGTTAGTTACTTCGTGTATCATAGAATCATAGAATCTTTGGGTTGAAAGGGACGTTTGTAGGTCACCTAGTCCATCCCCCCTGCAGTGAGCAAGGACATCATCGACTAGAGCAGGTTGCTCAGAGCCCCGTCCAACCTGGCTGTGAATGTTTCCAGGGATGGGGCATCTACCACCTCTCTGGGCACCCTGCGCCAGTGTTTCACCACCCTCATTGTGAAACATTTCTTCCTTAGATCTAGTCTAAGTCTGCCCTCTTTTAGTTGAAAACCATTACCCCTTGTCCTGTTGCTACAGACCCTGCTAAAAAGTCTGTCCCCATCTTTCTTATAAGCCCCCTTTAAGTACTGGAAGGCTTCAATAAGGTCTCCCCGGAGCCTTCTCTTCTCCATGCTGAACAACCCCAACGCTCAGCCTTTCCTTGTAGGAGAGGTGTCCCATCCCTCTAACCATTTTTGTGGCCCTCCTCTGGACAAGCTGAGATTGTCAGTGCACATTTTTGAGAACAAAGTGAAAATTAGTAATAGAAAAACTCTTCAAATGATGCCAACATCTCTTCAGAGTGTAAACATGAGTATGATTGAAACAGGAAGTATGCCAAAGGCTGCTAATTTGTGTTTTGTGGTTTGAAAGTAATAAGTGTAGTAAAAAAAACTCATGTCATACAAAGATCAGATGTTCGTTGTGGACTACAAACACTCAAAGATGGTTAAAACGGGGGTGGAAGAGGAAGAAGAAACTGGTTGTTCATGTGAGGAACAAAGTATTTGCCATGTCAGATCAACCAGCTGGTCCATCAAGTCCTGGATCTTTACTCCAGCATTTACTGATAATTTATGTTTCAGGGGAGGACATAACAAAGAAAACATGGTGTGCAAAGTAGCTTGCAGGGCTGCTGGGTGGGTTCCTTTGTGCTGTCTGGTAATCTGATTTCCCCAAAGCAGGAAAGAATATTATCTCCTATGCTTCTATCAGTGCCAGTCTTGCAAGGAGTAGCAGAATAGGTTGTTTCTGATAGAAATTATTAATATTGGTAGTGGAAGCCACAGGTTCATACTTACTCCTAGACACAGACTTACTAGAGTGTGTGCTCTTGGAAGAACCCGTTTTTGCTCCCTGCATGCACTGTGGTACACAACACTGTTGGCAGTGAGACTCATTCACAGGGGGATGCAGGAGTAGGGGCTGGCTTCTTGACTCTGGTCTTATGGATGGCCTGTCTCGGTGTGGGTCTTTCTCTAAACCAGCCAGCAAGTAACTCATGAGTGAGGGAATGGAGAAAGAGTATCAGAATTGCAAGACAGAAAAAAATAAAGTTTTTTTTTAAAAAGCATTTCTGAAGAAAAAGAGGAGAATCCAGTGATGAGGGGGAAGCAAGAAGAGTAACAGAATACATCTATAGTTTGTACCAAATTTCAAACTGTTTCAGACTTTGTAGAGGTCTGAGGTACAGTTTATGCTAGGAGGGCTTTAAGGCTTTGTAAAACCTCTTTGAAGGGAGAAAGACCTGATGCTATTGTGTATCTCCAGTTGTTACTGCCTTATAGAAAAATGGTAGTAAATTTTACTACTGCATGGAATGACTACAGGATGCTTCATGTAAACAGTATAGGCAAGTTCAACTGCATGATTTTAAAGCTGTAGTTAAAAATGGTTGATTATTTTTCCTAATTCACATTGATATGAACCAGGCGACTGTGTAATGTGGTGCCTGGGGGCTCCCTTCCTAATGACAACTTTTTTTGGAAGCATAGTTTGATGGCATGTATGGAGAAAAGAAGGTGAAAGCTGCATTAAGGGACCTTAGGGCTCTCTAAATGCCAAAAAACCGTAAGTATTACCTGGATGTATATCCTAAACAAAAGAAAGAATAATACATGAAAAATTAAGGTCTTAGCTGGCCCAAACTACAGACATCTCATACTGTTTCTTTGGCTTCTGAGTGTATGCAATTAAGATGAGTTTCTTCCTGCTTTTCTATTTTCATAGAAGTAATCGTCAGGATGTCATGTAGTTGGTTAGTGGCTGAAGCACTTGGAAAAAATAGACTGCATTGCTCAACTAACACACAACATCCTTTGGCATGAACCCCGTAATACTGACCCAAATGTGTCTAAAAGTGCCCCTGGGGGGAAGTTTAAACTTAAGCAGTTACTTGACATTTCAGTGGTCGGTATGGTGCATAGGGAGGAGGGATACGAAAGCTAGACACTGAATACAGTGAGAGATATACTGGAATGTTTTGGATCAAGCTGTTGGAGAAGGATGTTGAAGAACAGCTGGATATCCAAAAGCACAAATTGTTTAGAGAAATGAACTTAGGAAGATCACTTCTGCTTGAAAGATAGCATATAGTAACAAATGCATTACAGTCAGTCAGTGACTGACTTTGGACACTTGGATATACTGTCAAGCAATGACAGAGGAAGACTGGATAGACGAAAAACGAGAGCTAGCAAGATGGAGTGAAACAGAAGAAATAACGCTGCCTTGCCATGACTATAAAAGATATAAATAATAGCAACCTTTACATTGAAGGTATCACATGAAAAATTGCTGACTCCTATGGAGGCAGACTGCCTGGGATAAAACTCGGTGTTTTTACATCCTGTCAATGTTGATATGCTTTTAGAAGAAGTTAATTAATGCAGTACCAACAGTCGATTTTGGTATATATTTCAAAGCACTATCTCTGGCACATTTGGGAGAGAAGACTCCTGATAGTGTAAGGTATCTCCCCTCCAGGTCAATGATGCTGATCATAAGCTTTTCTTAAGACGGATTCCTTCAATTTTTTTCCAACTCAAAAGGCCAGCCTTTTTGGCCGTGTTCTACTTGGGACTGGCTGTGATTACCTCCCCAGGCTTGTCTCAGGAATAAATCTTTTACCTGGAGGAAATAATATTAGTAAGCAGCCCTCCTGCCCTCCAGGTGATCTTCTTAAAATAATGCATTGTTGATTTAGAAAGAATTTCCCTTTTTAAAGCCTTTATTCACACCTCGCAATGTTCCATGCAGAAGTCCCATAGGTCTGTCAGCCTGCAGAACCCACCACAGTGCCTGTCTGACATGGTCCTTTATCTTCAGCTGGTAATATTTCCTCCTTCCTGTTTTGCTCATGTAAAATTAACTTTGTCCTCCTGACTCGCCCACTCTTCCAGAGGCTGTTTGGCTCTGTGGTCATCTTTTAGCTCTAATTGGTTAGCTCCCAGCATTGGAAAAAAAAAATAAATTAAGGTCTGTACCTAGCCTGAGGTTGGAAATAGGATATCAATTTTATGGATACTTTATTGCTTTATAATTGCTCCCAGACTGCTTATCAAAATGTATTCTGTTGTTTGCCAGCTTGTTTTTTGTCTCCTGGACGGCTCCCCATTAAGTTAGAACAATACATTTTTCTGGCATAACGTACAACAACTGCTAATCGCTGCCCAATGCGGTGGTGAATGTTTTGTTAAATGATCACATCTTTGTATCTGTAGCAGTTCTGCAGGAGTCGTAACTCTCTTAAATTAATAGTTGCTAATATTCCTTTTTTTCCTAAACTATAAGTCACTGTTCTGTTGCTTTCAGAGTCTCAAAAGTAGTTTTAAAGAGAAATAACAGAAAACTTTTGGGAAGAGCTGCTATTCTACACACAAAGACTCAAAAAGAAGCAGGTGGGTTGGTGTTTTGGAGCAATGTAGCTGTCAAATGCAGATGCTTTTGTTCTACCCAGGTATTTGCTATCACAAAAGTAATTACTGTAAATGTAGTGCAGAAAACCTCAGAAGGCCAGGAAATATTAAATGTGTATCCTGGAGACTGTCAATAAAAAAATAAGTAAATTTTGCTTGGGGAATTGTGTGTGTTGTCTTGGTGCTGTTTTAGCAGAAAGGTGGGGTTTTTTTTTTTGCTACAGCCAGCCCTCACAATACAAAGTCCTCTTCTATGTTAGAAGTGGTGTACTGATAGCAAATGTCCTTGACTTCATCACTACTACATTAATTTCATTAAGAATGTGTGAAGTAATTAACTGGCAAGATTTATGTGTCATAATCTGGTGCAGATTTGCTGTGGGGAGAGCTATTCTGTGATATGTAAGCAATGTCATTTACCAGGTGCTTCCACTCACTGGAAAAAAAGGCCAATGTAAAACCAGGAGCTAAAAATGCATGATTAAACTGGCATGTCCAGTTTGAATTCTTTTTCCATTACTTGTCAGGCTATTTCTTGTATGTCAAAAATAAACAACTCATGCCTTCTTTGAGCAATATCTTTCTGGGCACTAGTGGAGTACTGCAATGTTGTTGACAGCCATGAAATAGAACTGTCTTCTTGCCTGTAATCTTCATAGGAAATAAGGAAACAGTTGCATCTCAGTCGGTGGTTTGCAAACCTTTGTGTTACTCCTAGCCTATACTACAATTTTTGTTGTACCTCCCACCTCACCCCCAAGTGATACTCACGTATGCTGTAGAATGGTTTTACTGCTTTTCTCTTGAAAATGGTGGTGACCTCACTTAGCTTTAGAAGTATGGCTTTAGAGAATTAGATCAGCCTGTTTATATGATTCCAGTTCATCGTTAGGCAAGAAGCAAGGAAACCTGGTATGTCTTGTGAAGAGACATGGTGATAAAACAGCTTGTTAAAATTCTTAGAATATTGTTTTGTTTGAATTCCTCAAGGGTGCAAGATCTAAGGATCTAAAGCAGGGATAAATGAATATTCTGGCTGTAGCGTTTGATCATGCTAGACAACTTTTTATAAAGAGGATATTCAGAACTCTTAAGGGTGGAGCTTTTGTAGGTTGACTTCTTGTAGTGGTGTGTTCATACCCTGGCTGGTGAGTGACCCACAGATGTTTTTATCTCTGTATTGATGCCTCAGACAGTAATACAGAGTAATAAAAAACTGAAGTATGTACTTGGGTGATACGACAGCACTGTGCGACAAGAATACGAAACATATATTGGGCTTCTGTGAGTCACTTAAGAGATATATTATGTGGCATTAGAAGGGTTGAGCTGTGGTTTTTTGCTATAGTAACCATGAATGTTTGCTCTTGTTGGCATGTTATGATCCATTGTTGTTTTTATAAAATTAACCTGAAAAAACCTTGGTGATATATTGCAATAATCAGGACTATACTCTGTGGAACTGGTAATGATACTGGGTATTTGCATGCCAAATATATGAAAGGAAAGCTTTAAGCTAGTCTTCTGACTCTTATTAATGATAATACAAATACTTAAAGCTAAACAAATTTTAGAAATACAAATCTAAGGGTTTTTTCCTGGTTTGGATTTATTTCCACGCGTTTAGGTTTTTTTTTTTTTTCTTTCTTTCCTTTTTTTTGTCCTGTATGATGAGGAAACAGAATGAATTCTTAAGTTACGATGTCCAAGATCAGATTCCCATTTTGGCAAGTTCAAACATCACCCCTTTCTAAGGATCACAGTCTGATCTAAGACAAAAATTCAGCAGATGAGCACGATAGCCTTCTACCCACCATCTTAATGCAGTGGGAAGAAATATCCCCCTAGCTGCTTTATATCTGTTTGTGCCAGGAATGGATTTGTGTTAGTGTACAAATCAATTAGTCTTTAAATTATACGGATGGATTCAGTGGTACCTGGGGAGAATTCCATTCCCTCATAGCACAGGGTTCAGGGTATGAATAAAAGGGCTTAAACAGAACTTAGAGAGGAAACCTACTGCAGACTTATTTTCTTAGTATGGTATGAAAAGAAGGAACAGCTATGTGGTTTTCCAACCTTAGCGGCAATGGTTCAAGTCTTTCCTCTGGATGAAAAATCAATTTTATTTCATAATAACTTCTTTTTTTTTTTTCTATCACCTGAGTAAGTGGCTGCTACCTCTGTTCATTTAAGACCTTTATAGTGAGCAGCAGTGCTTCTAGATGCTGATTTTGGCATTGGGGAGGTAACCCAAGTTCTGTAAACGCATAGGCTTCACTTCAGAAATTTATGAATAAATTCCAAAATGCAGGAATAGCATGGCTGATTTGAGATAAGATAGTTACCACCCACAGGTTCTATACTTCAGAGCAATTTATTTGTGTAAAAGCGGGAAGCTCCATAAGGGAACGTTAGTAACTTTGTGTTTGAGACTTCAAGCTCAGATTTTGTGGGTTTTGCTGTAGATTCCTGCTCTGTGTGTGTTGGGTCTGCTAGCTTGTTTTTGATGTGACATTTAATGCTTAGTGACTACTGATATGCCAGAGGAAAATAAAACCTGCACACCACTTTGTAGTAATAATAACTGGCTGAATTACTTGTTGATCTTTAGAATTTGTGTTTCTTCGATGGGTCAGGCCTTAATAGAACAAACTCTGACTGTTCAGCACAGCTGCTTTTTGAAACGGCAAAATGTTGATTTTATGTTCCTCTACTTGCATTTGTCTTACGCAGTTAACTTTTTGCCAGTACTTTCTCACCTGGATGGAGAAATGGATGCTTTTTGGTTTCTGCTGGCTCACTTCAGTGCACTGTATGTATCTGCCATATTAGTGAGTTAGTCCCCCCAACACACGCTTTTCTCCCTGCTAAATGCCATTTTCTTTTGAACAGCTGCAGAGTGTTCTGCTTTATATTCAAAGAAAGTGTTTAGGAGTCCTGACTGTCTACGTTGAATGCCAGAATACATTGAAAAACAGCATGTGTGTATTATCTGGGCAGCAGAGTGAAGTTGCCAGTAGGCGCTCTGTGGGCTGGAGTTCAGCCGTAGTATGTGCGTGTAGGGGCTATCCAAGGTGAGGAGGGACCGGGTGATTGGGATCCCTGTGTTTCCACCTGGCAGTTTTGTGAACTCCAAAGATAGACCTGGGTCATGGAGATCAGAAGGAGGACCTGAAGTATGCTTGCTGCCTGGAAATGAAAAAGAGAACCAAGGGGGAAAGGTGGTGTCAGTGTGGGAAGCCCAACTCTAAACTCTTCCTTCTTGCTATGAGCTTAAACATGTATGCGGGGGGGCTGCAGAGGGGGACACCATTTATTAGCAGCTTCAGACATTGATTCTGCTGGAAAACATGGTTAGAACCTTCTTAAACTGAACTCCTTCAAGGCTCTTTCATTATATAGATAAAGGAGGAAGCAAAACAATCCTGCTTGGCTATTTTTCATCTCCATACATCTAGTGAAGGTGAAGGCTGTGGAAAGTCCGTTGTCAAACATACAGATCCGATAATCTGAAATTGTTTCCTGAGGCTCTCAGAAGCTGATCACCAGTGGAGTAGAGGAAGATATTTTGTGGGGTTTGTTTTTTTTTTTTCTTAAGAGGCATTCCTAAAGCCTCAAATGCAAGGATGATCAAGAATCTCATTTTTTGCTTGGGAATTTATTTTTCAGAATGAAGACTATCAGCTTTATTAGCATTCACTGAGAATTACTGTTGATAATCATTGCTGGAAAACACAGGTCCTGAAATACAGAGAGGCATGGATGTTATGCTTAACAAATTGTTTTTCAGTGCAGTAAATTACTTTCTCAAGAAGTTTGCAGTGCAGTCAAGCCATGTTGTCTCTCAGATGAGTATAATGATGTGATCACACAATGAAAGGGTTGGCTTTTTTTCGTCTCCAGCTGGAAATTTCAGACTTGAGTGACTTCTACTCTAAGGTCCTAGGAGTATTTGTTTATTTAATGAGAAGAACACAAAATGTTTTGATTCTTATTATTTTCCTCTTCAAAAAGAAGAGGGAGGGGAATATATTCAGACTTTCTGAAGAACTCACCAGGGAATTGAAACAGAGTATGGTAATTTTTCAGCCATGAATGTGTTTTTTACCTTCTGAAAACAAGAGAAAGCCCTTGTTCTTCACTCACTCAGAAGTACTGGTCATAATTGCATCTTTAGATGGTCGGTCTACTTCTGTTGCCATTGTCATTACTGGTTGCAGAACCACGTATGTAAGCAAGCACAGTCATACTATTTGATATTAGTCAGTATCATGTTACTTAATATTTTAGTCTCTGTTAGTAAAGGAAATAGAATGATGAATGGAGATGTTTTAATTGAGAGAGAGACTGTAATGTAAATTCTGCATTACCAACATGTCTTTAAAAATATCCAGACGTACTTCTCAATATGCTAACATTTTTACAACACAAAACAGGTAATATGAATAATTGTATTCTTTCCTTTATTCATTTTTACCTTGGCTTGAAGCTTTCTGTTACATAAATAGTTCATCAGTAAGTTCGTCATAAGACTGTATTTTATGAGGAAGGGTGCACATGAGGATGGAGAGCTAAATGGTCTAATCAAATGTTGCAGTCATTAGCAGAGTTCTTCCTACATACACCAACAGAAAATTCAACCCAGAACTACGTAAATATGATGTAAAATTGTGTTTGAGTGCTGTGGCTGGAGATGTGAACTGCTGGAGATATAACAGATTAGGAAACGAATGTAGTGACTTCTACTGCATATACTTCTATCAGCTGGAGAAGTGGTAGAAGGCCGATAACTAGCACCTCAGATGAAGCTCATACCAGTAAGCAGTTGCTCTGAAATTCATAGTAAAAAGACTCTGGGACATCTCTTCCTGCCCCCCCCCCCCCCTGGAATCTGGCCACTTCCATCTATGGTCTGAGGACTTGCAATGCCTTGAGATTATTCTGTAGTTTTTCTTGTATTTTCTCAGGACAAGGTCAATGTGTCAATGTCTTTTTGTTGGTGGTGGAGTACGTAGCACAGTGGGGCTCTGAACCCAGCTGAGGCTATAGCATGCCACTGCCGTCCGATGATGAACAGGAGGGATGGCCGGTGGGCGAGGGAGCTGCAAGCAGCTGTGCTACTGAGTGAAGGGGGAAGCGGTGCCTCCCGCCCCACGGGTTTCAGCAACCAGTCATTTTGTCTGATTCTTCAAAAATTAGGCATTTGCTGTGTTGGGGGGAAAAGGGTGGGAAAAAAAAAATGTCTTTTGCTTGACTTAATAAATTTCAGTAATGTTTAAGTGTGCCGTATAGCAAAGTAGGAATGACATAACTCAACATGAAACAAAGGGGTAGAACACAGGCGTGAGCATCGTCTTTAGAGTCTTCTCCAGCCCTCCCCAGACCACTGCAGTAGAAGTGCTTGGAGAGGCCGCCGCGACGCAGCATTGCAAAAATGGCGTTTGAGGAGAGGAGCATGCAGCATCTGCCCACCCCCAGGCACGCGTGCCAGCGGCGGCGGCCCCACCAGGAGGGGTGGCACTGCCTGCCAAATAAGGGTGCAGAGCTGATAGTCGCTGGCTGCTAGACCGTCCTCACCGGGAGCGAGAAACAGCTCGTACAAGGGAGCACCAGTTGCAAAGGGTATGTCCACCCTGCCGGAGCTGCTCCCCGCAGGGACGTGGCTGGGCCGGCTTCAGCCCAGCTCCTTGGGCTGCTGCTGAGAGAGTCTCCGTAGAGACCTGGATCTGTGTGGGTGAGCTGCCCAGCTGTTTGCGCTCGCACTCTTGAGCCTTGTGGACCCCGTGGGCTGCCTTGAATTGTGCAGTAGCTTTTCTGCTGGGCACCCGCTGGCCTGAACGTATCAAGCTGCAGCGACTGCCAGCAAGGCGGGCAAAGCATCGGTGCTGACTAGCACTAGGCAGCAGACAGAGACTCTGAGAACAAAAGGGTCAGAGATTTTCCTGGCGTGCGCAAACCAAGCGTGTGTTACTGCAGAGAGCAGTCCCCCAAGGCTTAGATGTCCCATGTACTGGGTTAAAACAAAACAAAGCTACCAGTAATGTCCACCTCAGGAAGCCACTGGTAAGCAGCATGGGGCCAGTGTGTGTTTGGGGTAGTTCATGCCGTTGCCAGCCAGCTGTGCTGATCTCACTCATGGGGAATTTTTAATCTACCTGAGATTGCTTTAATCTGTGCTCATCTTACACCTCCAGAAGGAATGGCTCCTGGGAGGCAGAGCGCAGGGACCTCCTCTGCCTCTCTGAGCCACTGCTATAGTGCTGTTCTGTAGAAAGACTTGTTCAGAGCTGTGCATGGTAGTATTGGGAGTTCATTGTTTGGAGGGTTTTTTTGCATCCGAAGTGCTTGTGTGCATTAATGCTTTTTCTTACACAATTGCATGTAGGAGTCAGGATACATATGCTAAATTACCTTTCGATCAGAAATATTTTTCTGAAACTAAACTAGAGGGTACATTTTCTTTTTTATTGCTCTGGTGTTACAGCAGGTGGAAATGCTTGGAGTCTCTTTTGTTGCCAGGGGTATAAACTATGTCACATCTTATTCAAGAGGCTGCACCTTGTCCATTTGGAAATGCCAACTGGAAAAAAGTTTTATTTTTCAAGTGCACTCTAAAAAAAGAAAAAAAAAGGATTCAATATATATGTACTCTTGGAGCCTTCACACCAGATGATTTTCAAATATAATAGGGGTTGAAACCTGCTCTACCAGCAACTCTGGAATTATGTTGCTTATTTCTCGGTGGCAACAAGCAATTGCCTAGTGCTTCCCCAGCCACCTGCAAATGTCAAGGGTTTGCATAGCAGGGGCATACTCCTGTGAAAATGTCTGTGGGGAGGAGGAAGGGAGATCCTGTGGGGTAGTGATGTCTAAATCTGGTTTTGCAGGGCAGGAAAACTTGCATCTGAAAGCCTATGGTCTCTGGTGTTACGTTTGTTCTCTCTGTGCCGCCCCAGACAGTGTGTATTTCTTAGTTTTAGTAGCCATATTTTGTCCCACATATCTAAGACTGCTTTTGAGCAAAGCCCCATTACATTTCTTAACAATTTTTTTTTTAAATTTTAGAGGTAAAACATATCTGAATCGAACCTTCATTGTTTTAAAAAGGATTGTCTGAGAGAGAGAGAGAGATAAAGGAAGAGAGCGAAGCAAGCTTGACTTAAGACTTACCCTTTCTTTTATATTTTTGGGGGATGTAGAAACAAACGCATGTTAAACTTCGAAAGCCCTGTTATGATATTGTGAAGGACAGTATCTGAATAAGCTGCTGCAGGGGTATTTTATTCAGCTCATTAGCTGTGATAGTAACATTGGAAAGCATGTAGAGACTTCTAGTACAGATTTTTTTATGTTCTAGAGATCAAACTGGTCTTAAAAGAAGGAAATAACTTCTTCAGATGCCTTACCGGCTCAGAACATAGCTAGTATGTTTCTTTTATCGGATGTGTATCAGGTATTAATTTAGACTTTGCTCAGTTCTCTGCCTAGATCTCCTGCAAACTTCTGATGCAAAAACTATGTTTTAGGTATGGCAGTATCCACTTCTGATCTCATCTAACTGGCCCCTGCACATGGCAGAGCTGGTGTCTCATTTTACAAGGTATAGCAATATGCGCCCTGAATCTGGGAGTTCTGGATGGAAGCAATGTCGTAGCTGAAGTATAAGCAGTATAAGCAATGGTACGGTGTAAAGTTTCAGTGCCACAAAAAGATAGAAGCAGCACTCACAAATTACGTATTCCAGCTGGTACTCATTATTTGCCTACATAGACTAGGCCATTAGTCTGGGATTAGTTGCAAGACGTGGGAGAGACAGAAATCATGGTCTTAGGTGTCACTGTGAGCACTGTTATTGCAGGGAAGAACGGATGAAGCAATTCTGTATCCAAACAGCACCTTAAGGAAATCATGGTTCTCACAGGGCAGGGCAGATTTGCTCTTCAGCACTTACGAGGCTGTAATAAGCTGTAAGACTGGTTGCAAATAATGTCACAGCTGAAAAAAACAAAAGTGTTGCTCTATCATTAAGGACAAAGTGATATACAGGTTCTCACAAGTGAATGAATAAATTCTAAATGCTTCCTCTGATGTGTGAACTCTGAAATTAACACCATTGATTTCTGCACACTAAGAATAGTACCGGGTGTCAGCACCGAGGGAGGAAGGGAAAGGGAAGAGAAAGATAACCCTTCCAGTCTTCTGCAGCATTCAAATTGCTCAAAGCTTAAGCTATGTGGCATAAATGGCCACATCCGCCATTTCAGAAGTTAACTAAATAGCCCTGTATCGGCACTGTAGTAGAAAAATCCCTAGTCATTGGCTTGGCCCCAACCCCAGTGATGCTTACTGCAGGAACACAACTGTACAAACGGGTGTATTTTCTGACCTTGGCATTTGTAAGTGCTTATCTTCACTGGTGAGCAGGTTCTGTTTGGGCTGTTGGCCTTTTAAGAAAAAGCTTACTGTCTAGATTTCAGTCTGAAGAGATGGAAAGCCACACTGTTTTACCCTACCCAAGTAGGGGAAAAAATACAGCTGAGAATGGTGCAGATGGCCTGAATTGGACTGGCACACAGTACTGGAGTATCGGTGTCAGATGACTACCTTAAAAAGTGAGGTCCTGTCATCTCCCTTTTTTCACTGGGGATCTCATAAGCCACTTTTCCAAGATTATGCATAATAGCAGTTTGTCTGGCTGAAAATATCCTCCAGAAGAACAAGAAAAAAAGTCTGTGAAACCAGAACACATTAAAGGCCAAGGAAGAGAGGATATTTTTTTTTTTTCTTACTGATGTCAAACTTTATCAAACTAAGCTGATAAAAATGTAACAAAACAAAAAATCAGCAGTGCTGCAGGATGTATATTTTTCTCCCTGGTGCTCTTCTAACTGACTACGAGTATTTTTTCCCATCAAATTCAACGGCCTCTCAGCAAATTTTATTAAACCCGATTGCCGGTTTTGCTTGCACGTGACAGCCACTGCTAACAGCACAGTTGTCTGGGAAGGAAGTCCTCAGTCCTCCTGCTTGTTTTCCGCAGTACACAGTCCATCTAAATTCCTTCACAGTCTTAGCGTATGTCGTGAACAATGTCGATTATGTTTTCAGTACTTAAATAGTGCCATTAAACTGTTGCTGAAGAGCACACCCTAATCAGTGTGAAAGCACTTTGAGTTTGGGCTTGGAATAGAATTTGCAAGCAGGACTGAGCACAGAGCTGGTACTTTCTAAAGTTTAAGGCTGCAGTTGTGTCGAGGTTTTATATAACAAATACCTCATGCCTTAGTCAGGGCCACTTGTAGTGAGAGTAACTATAGTAACAAAACAAAGTTTCTAGCTAGTGAAGGAATATTTCCAATGGGTAGGACATCAGTCTCTGATCCAGCCCCTGAAATATGCTTATTTATCACTTTTGTGTGCAGTGCTATTTTAATAGCTACTACTGTATTTTCAAAGCTATTTAGAAATTTTCATTTGTTTGCTTTTAGAGTGGTGTTTTTTTTTTTTTTTTGTTGCCTTTTGTTTGCCTAAAACCTATGGAGGGACTTGCTCATTTTACCTTCAGATGGAAATGTTCTAATTATATTCCCACTTTTTCAACTTTTTTTCCAAAAAAATGGGGATTATGCAGTTGGGCTTCTTATTACCTTGAGCAATCTTGAAAATATTGGCTGATTTAAAACAAACTTTGACAGTGTGTTAGAAGCCCCAGAGACAGTTAAGTTTCTGCAAGTTTCCGAAGAGCAGCTGGCTGAGTCGAGGCCAGAGGGGGCAGGCGGAGCCGAGCCCTGCTGTGCCGGGGGTGGCGGCTGCCAGCGGCATGGCGACGTGCGGTGGGTACGACACACGGGGACATGGCAGCAGCACTGCCGCGAGGTCTCCCGGAGGGCTCTCGAGAAGGGCTGGCAGCAGGCAACAGAGACAGGTTGCAAGGGGCGGGGGGGCAGAGGGTGCAAAGCCGTAGGAAGTTGCATACCACCTGGGAAAGGACAGTTCGTGGCATTTAAGAGAGGGGTGTATAAATACATACTGTTTGTGTTGACTGCTCATTTGCAAGTGTAACAAGTGTTAGCAGAATAAATAAGGAAGGTAATCATAGAATCGTAGCATCTTTGAGTCGGAAGGGACCTCCAAAGGTCATCTAGTCCATCCCCCCTGCAATGAGCAGGGACATCTTCAACTACATCAGGTTGCTCAGAGCCCCGTCCA
>NW_010562606.1:83311-154200 GCF_000687285.1 Phaethon lepturus
ACTCTCCCCATCTTTCTTATAAGCCCCCTTTAAGTACTGGAAGGCTTCAATAAGGTCTCCCCAGAGCCTTCTCTCCTCCAGGCTGAACAACCCCACCTGTCTCAGCCTTTCCTCATAGGAGAGGTGTTCCATCCCTCTGATCATTTTTGTGGGCCTGCTCTGGACCCTCTCCAACAGTGAATGTCCTTCTTCTGTTGGGAGCCCCAGAGCTGGACACAGGACTCCAGGTGGGGTCTCACCAGAGCAGAGCAGAGGGGGAGAATCACGTCCCTCGACCTGCTGGCCACAATTCTTTTGGTGTAGCCCAGGATACGGTTGGCCTTCTGGGCTGTGAGCACACTTTGCTAGCTCACGTCCAGCTTTTCATCCACCAGTACCCCCAAGTTGTCAGCAGGGCTGCTCTCAATCCCTTCAGTTCCCCAGCCTGTACTGATATTGGGAGTTGCCCCAGCCCAAGTGCAGGACCCTGCACTTGGCCTTGTTGAACCTCATGAGGTTCACATGGGCTGCATGTGGTATTCAGCACAGCTTAACCAAATCTGCACGTGTTGGAGGTGCAGTAAAAGGCTGGGGTCTTAGCATGGCCTTCAAGAATCAGCCTCCCTTGGAAACCAGGGAATCGCACCTCTTCTAGGCTTTCACAGAAATCCGAGCCTAAAAGTGACAGCGTGGTTAAATAATGGTAGAAAAAAATTATTCTTTCATTAATAAAAAGGTCTTGTAAAACTTCAGTGGAGAGCTTTTCTGCTGCCAACCTGACGTTTTATGAGGAGCAGCAAGACATTTTTAAAGGAAGCATGGCATTTGCTGAAGCAAGCTGAAAGCACAGTCTCCCCAAAACTGTGACTGCGTTTGGAGAGTCGATGCATGAGTTTCCTTGTCCTAGCTTCATAAACCAAAAAAGTGATAGTTTTTAAAAAGATCCCTAACCCTCTCTCTTCTACTGTCTGTGAATAATTGTCTGTTCTGAAGTTCAGTAACTTTCTGTTCAAATGGATGAGCCATAAATCCACATTATGAGCCTCCAATAAAACTAAATGCATTACTGCACTGGAGTGGATTCTCCCATTCCATGTAATTCCTCTTTCAAGCAACAGCTTCCTGCTTCTACTATTCTCTAGCCATTTGGTGGCAGAGTGTTTGGAGCACCGGGCAAGGAAATGGAGGTGTGGAAAATAGAAGGGAAAACAGAGCGAGAGAAAGCCGCAATCTGTTCTTTGGACTTTGAGGGAAGATAGAAAATCCCTCTGAAGCTTTTACGTAGTTTTATGGGGCTGTTCCTGCAAATCAGAAAATCTAGTAAATCACCTTTTCTGCATAGTAAGATGCTGTTTGTCCACCGGTAGACAGGAAGCAAAAAGCTGTTCTTTTGCAAAAGCGTGTTTCCTAGATGGCGTGTAACTGTAGTTTCAGCCCCAGACTCCTTGCAGTGATACCATGTTTAAACTTCCCAGCAGCCCTGTGATGCATCACACATTTTGTCATCACTTTGTACACCAGTGAGATGCAGCTGTGACTGAGCAGCGCTTTATCAGAGAATAACAATAGCATGTATCAGATTAGTCTGGGAAGTTAGGAAGAATAATCTGCCTAGTTGAAATTGGTGAGATGGTTGTAGAGAGGCAGAAGGTAGGGACCAGAACTGGAATTTTACCATATCATATGAGCTAACACCTGTGTTCATGTTAAAATGTGACTTAGGATCCTTAGTATCTTCAGTTGATTAAAACTTGGGGTTTACATTTCATTTAAAAATGAATTAAAGATCCTAGCAAGTGATGGGGCAGGTATTAAATATGATGAATCTTAAGGGGCAAATGTAATCTTAAAGACCCAAATACAAGCAATTGAGTTCAACATGTTAAGGAAAGCTGGCCAGATATAGCTGAATCCATCTCCTTTATTTGATGGTTGGAAAGATTATTTTTTTTTACTCCCCCTGAATCAGCTACAGCACTAAATCCCATAATAGAAACATTCTAAAATTAGTAGAACTGGCTAGGTTTTCCATCTTTGCTGCACAGTTCTGATTAGGTTTATTAATTAAAAACTCAACTTTTGCCTTTCCCTCGGTTTTAATAAATTAATAACAGGATGAGTTAATGTAGACAGTAAGTTTCAGGCGTCATTCTACATCACATCAGTTGGTGGTGTTTTCCCAAGAGCCTTCAACTTTGTGGTGTTGTATAGCAGCCATAAGAGTACAGCAGTTTCTGCACAGTGTCTCCTGTGTAACTGTGCTCATGATTTGTGGTCCACAAATTAGTGCTTGTGGATCAGACAAGTTCATCCCTCAGATTCCCTAGAAGAAAGTTTTCAAAACTGTAGGTCACAGTCCCTGCAGGATGGTAGTAGTGTTCAAAACAGGTTGCAGTACAGCAGCCAGCATAGCTCAGTTCCATGGATACAGGGGCCTGAGGTGCAGCTGTTAAGCTGCTAAGGTTGTGCCTTCCTTCTTCTGCCAGTCCACCGTGCTCATAAGAAGTATTCATAGATGCTCTGGGACTGGGCTGTGATCTAAAAACATAAGAAAAATTGCCTGAGGACCCAAGTGGAGACACAACTTAGACCAGTCAAAGTATTTCTTTCACTCTGGTAATTTAGGCTTGCTTCCTGAGTAGCAATGAGAAACCATGGAATGACTCAGTTGACAAAGGTAAGTTGCAGTTTAACTTTTATTTATGGTAGCAAAAGAAAAAATTGTCACACGGATCTGTCCTGAGGCACAACCCATGGGAGAGGAGAGAGAGGGATGAGTCCAGTGTCCTGGCTGTGTTTTCTCAGTTACACAGGCAGTCTCGGTATTTGCACCGTTTAGGCAGGAGGGGCTGGTACGTGTGAATAGACCCTCTCCTGTCTGCTGCTGCAGATGCTGCCCGCAGTGAAGTGTGACCTGTTAAGTCGGGGTGCAGTTGTTCACAGTGGTGCAGAGCTGTACCAAGCCACGCCAGGCTACCACGTCAATGCCATTAGCTGGTTCAACAAGAGGGAACACACAGCTTACATGGAGAGGGGAAATGTTTCAGTGGCTTAATCCATTTCCCAGGGTAGTCCTTGCGGGGGTAACTTCTACAGAACTGTGTAACGGAGCAAACCAAGTAGGTGATGTGTTCTACAGCTGAAGTAGTGTCTAGATGATGACTTCATGGGTTTGGGAATTTATTTGCTATGGTTGTTGTGATGCAGTGGCTTTGCGAAGGTATTTACAATTATTTTTGTATTTGAGGCTTCAGTTGTCCTTTGGCTGTAATTCTGAATATAAAGATCAGAATTTGTATCCGTTGGGAACAGCAAACCGCTCAGAAGAGATGACAATCTGGAATACATGCGTTTGCAGGGTTTACTGAAGCAGACTTCACCGGGTTTGAGTGAATCAAACACATTACATTATTTACAGTTTTCAGTGGAGAAATGAAACTGATAGGGTAACTGGAATCACACTAAAAATCCTGCATTGAGACTGACTGAATGGCAGGTATTACTTGAAAAATAAATTTGTACTTGAAGAGACCTGACAGATAGAGCTGTGATCTTGGCATAGAGTTGGAGGTAGATGGCATTGGGAAACATTTAATGGAAAGGCCTGTATCTTTATATCAAATTTGCCAAATGTAGCTACTGTAGAACTTCATTACAAATAAGGAACGAAGTGGAAGAAAAACACACAGGGCAAAAAAAATCAACCATGCCATAAGCAATCACAAATCTGATGCATTAAAGAATCTGTCAGCTTCCAGCAGAGCTGATGCTTCTCCAAATTAATTCATTCTGTGTCTTATTCATGCTAAAGTGCACTGCAGCTCACATGTCTGTGCTTTTACTAACTTCTCTAGGGCCTCCAAGAAAAAGATGCCCGAGAAGTTTATTGACTGCTGTCCTGAATACTCTGTACAGGAATTGACCTCAAGGATGTAATTTGCAGTATTATTTATTCAGCATGTTGGATTTTATGTTGTGATTTCCGCTGGGGACAATCATTTGTGCAAACTGATGCAGGATTTCCTTGAGCACTGGGTGGCAAACACTGTAGTTATCCAGAGTAAAGATGTAGTTGCACTGGCTTGGAATTGCACAAGTGAAAGATTCGTGTGTGCCTCCTGAGGCAGGGTAGCGGGAAGCTGTGCCAGCTCTTTGTCAGCTGCTAACTTTCCCTCCCCTACAAGCTCATTTCCCTGGGTAGCCACACAGAGCAGCTCATGGCTGAGTCAAAACCACAAGTTGTGTGTGTGAAAGCATTAATTTACAGCTGTAGCTTTGAGGAGCTGCCTCGCCCAGTCAGCATCCCTACCCACCCTCCCTAATTTTTTTTTTTCCTCCAAAGACCCTTTTGTATGGTAGGTGGACTTGGTACTTTCCGATGCTCTTGCCCTTCCCTCATGGTTCTAATTTTAGCATAATTCAGGCCTGTGACTTGACAAACGCCTGCAAAGTGCTCTCATCACTTTTCAGCTTGGTACGTGTATCTACTGAGGCTTTCATAGCTGCTCTCTCCATTTCTCTTCTGCTTGGAGTCATCTTGTGCTGAAGCCTGATGAACAGGGTAATTATTTGAAAAAGGAGTACAGCTCTGAATCTTTTCCACAAAGGCTGAAGGAAGCTATTACTTCATCTTGTATTAAATGGCACATGGTAATTTTAAACACCTTCTGGATTTCTAATGAATTAAATCAAATCTATTCAAGAACAAAGAACACTGATTTTTATCTGTATGTTTCAACAGTTTTTAAGCCAGTCTTTTTGACAGGGTTTAGTTTATGCCGTGTATCTACAGTCAAGGAAAACAAAAATGTCAGATCTTCCATAAATGCATCTTGGTGTTGGGAATCTGATTCAAAATGTCAAATTTCAGGTGCACGCTGTGTATTTGAACCGTGCTTCCTCTGGATGTCATTCCCTGAGGGAATTAATTATGGTAGGATATATCACATACATAATGACAGGCTGTGTTAAGCCTTCAAGAGGCAAAACTACCAATCAGGTCAGCAGAGAGCCCGAGCGTTTTCAGTTGCCTTGGAGTAAGAATTTCCGCACAGTGTCTTCGGATGTCCTTTCAGCAAGGTACTTCAGGAAAGGTTTGGACATAATAATGCAAATACAATGCCTTCAGGGTAGCGGGAACAGAGAGGAACACTATACCTGTCTTTCGGATACATTGGTTTAGAAAGGAAACAAAAATTAAATTGTGTGCTCTGAATTACAGCTGATTTGCATGATGGCCTTTTAAGAGGGAAAGTAGAGGCATACATAAATGCAAAGCATTTTTTTTATGCCTAATGGTAAAACACAGGACAGCTATAATACTCTTATGCTTTCAGGTTGACATCTGTTCTTTCCCTTCAGACTTATTTCAAGGAAAAACTGGTACATGCTGCTAACTTATCAGAAGGCAGAGATTATAAATACACACTTCTGATTTATCCCAGCGTGCTCTGATCCCTTACGCTGCAGAGAGGTCTGTGCCGAACTGACAGCATACATGACACAGGATGGACACGGGGAGTCCATTGTGTCCGGTCGGCAGGAACGGGCGCGAAGGAGCTCAGTCCGGCCTCTGTCCCCCTCCTTGGCCGAGACGTGGAGATGCAGAGCTTGCCCGCGGGCTCCTTGCAGCTCTGCTGCCCGGCTGCTCGCCCAGCTGGCGCCGGCAGCCCCCAGGCCTTTCTGCGCGGGGTTTCCCTCCGCAAAGGAGGAGGGAATCTATAAAGCTTTTCCCTCTTAAATGCTTGGGGCTCGCTATTCGTCATCGTTTCTGTTCTTTCTTTCAGTTGCAGGGTCCTTGTAGGTGAGCTGAACGGGGTTTTTTGGGGGTGGTTTTTTTGGTGAGTCACTGGGAATGTTTTGTTTCTTTTTAAATTTGCAGGCTAGAATTCTGCAAATGAATGGTTTATTTAAAGGGATAAAGTAGGAAATCAGCTGGTACAAGCTGATCAAACTGCACTGACCCTGCACTTCATTTTTGTGTTTATCTGATGCGTGCTCATTTTTAGGGAGTGAAAGACAGCCTGCCTGAGCTTTTCTGACTTGAAGCTTGCATGCCAGGTCCCCAGCTAGTTTAAAGAGGTGCAAATCCATTCATTGCAGTTGGACAGAGCTGGTTCCCTTCAGCTGACTGTCTGGCCCTGAATGTTTAGTTCCTTTTACCTGTTTCATTACAGCTGTTAGCTCTAAATTTTGGCACAGAGCTCAGTTTTACAAAGCACTGTGGTGTTAAAAATGTATAAAGGTCAGTGGTTGCTGAAGTGCTCGACTTTAAAAAAAACAACAACAACAACAACAAAACCCCAAAAAACGAACAAAAACCCAAACAAACAAACAAAAAACACACACAAAACCCACCAAAAAACCCAATCCAACAAAAACCCCTTCTGGTCATCTATGGGTGAAGAACCTAGTATTGAAAGAAGGCTAAATATTGTTATTTTTGAACACTTAGAATGTAATAACTATGCATGTTTTGCTGAAGGATTTTCTTTAATCACACATGCAGTGCTTGGATCTATAATATTATGTCATCTTTTCTCAGCACATCTGGAAGATCTGTCACATTGGGGTGTAATAGATATTGCAGAAAAAATAATCCATTAATCTGATTTTAGGCTCAATCTGCCATGGATTCTCGTTTTATTTTTGTTTTTTTAACTGTACATTTATTTCTCACCTTTCTCTTGACACTTCTAGTTTTTGTTGGCAGTTCTAATTGAAATTTGTTAGGCATTTCTGACAGGTTGAGAGACTGCTGATTTTTATTTGTTACTCATGAGCAGTGACTCAGTTTATTTGTACAGTGTCAGGTGTACCTGCTGGATTTATACATGCAACAGTGAAGTTACCATTTCCAGCAAGGCTAAGAAATGAAGCCTTCCCTTTAAAATACAGCCTGCAAAATCCTGAACTATATTAGTGTTCATCTGAACCGGGCACAGGTCTCTGCTAGGAACACCTTGTGCTGAAGTAGTAGTCAAGGATGCCAGCTGTGGAACTGGGTTCTGTAAGTAGCCAGTATCCTTGGGCTGATGTAGATAGTTGGGAAATTTTTACGAAGAAAATCTAAAGAATTGTTTTATGTTTAATTATATGTGTGCCAAGAAAATGAGGACTATTTAGGTTAAACTGAAATGTTTAAGTGGCTGCACACATACTTAAACTCAGAGAAGAATGTCCCTACTTATATTGAAGAAGCTGGATTTATTAAAAAATACAGTCAATTGGACTGTCCTTCCAGTGTGTAATTAAATCATGGTGGCCTCTTTCAATAGGACTGGAAACATGCAGAGCTGTTCGCTGTTATATCCCGAGTTTGATTTTTGGCTGAGTAATGGTTAAGGAGAGCTATCACGGTATTAGTTCAGCCGGCTGGCCTGAGATCTGTGGGAAACCCGTACTGTGTGGGTTGGTAACAACATGACAAAAAGTGCCGTCGTTGCCAAAGCAACGTTGCCTGTCTCATGGTCTCAAACCTGACAGGGATTAAGGGCTACAATTCCTGACCCTGCAAGGAGCTTTGTACAGGATGAAGGAACTTTATAAGGAGATTCAGTGCATCTTCAGCAGCACTGTCTGGGATGAAAAAGCAACCCAGCACTACCATGAATACAATTTTGTCTGTCTAATTTTTGTAGGTCAGCGTGCTGTGCAAAGCCAAATGGTAAGCACAGGTTTTTACTAGCTTAACTTAATCATGCCACTGAAGGATTGAGTGAAACTGCAGTAGCACAATCTTCAGCACATCTAGTTGTTGAAGTACAGACCCAGGTCTGTACACTGATTGCTAGCTCTGTGTTAAAGGTTGTGCGCCTGTGTCTTCCCGCTGCTGTTACCACGCTGTGTTCAGCTGGTGGTAATGTAGACTGCAATTACATCATGGTTTTACTTTGCCGTCATAGACAATTGTGATGCCTGCTGGTAGCAAAATATCAATTTCTTTCTCTAGGATTTTCTTTGGTGAAGCCAGCAGTTTTCTGTCTACTTACAACAACACAGGTTTGTTCTAGATTATGTGGGTTTTTTTCTGAAATGAGGGAGCTTTTGTCTTTCTTCAATTCTGTCACTTCTTTCACCTTTTAAGTATGTCTTTCCCCATCTTTTTTCAGGCTGGCATAGGAAACTGCTCCTCCGTATCTCACTGAACGAGCTCATCTTATAAAAAGCACTGTCTCTGAACTGTCATAACTATGTGGTGGGTTGTCTTAACCAGAACATATGTTGAAGCATGTCCACACGCACCCAGAACTATTATCCTGTAGTGAATCTCAGTGATGTTTGGCAGATGGATTTCCATCGTCTTCACTTTCGCTGAGATGTGCGGATAGCAGTAAATATCGGCAGGCTCTGGCCCTTCTTGTGTTACTCGCATTTACACTTTGTCCTCTGCAAAGTTAACCAGCTAGAAGAGACTCTTACAATCCTTCTCCTCATAAAGAGTTGGATCTACCAAGGTTCTTAAGCACATGGTTAGTTTTAAGGAAAGGAATAATTGACTTCTTGTTGACTTCAGCAGGTCTACTCATATGCTTAAAGATTAAGACCTTTTATAACCGCTTTTCTGGAGTACTGCCAAAAAGGCATAAATTATATTGTCCCCAAAATAAAATGATAGTGAGGTCTCTTTAACAACATTGCATAATGCATTTCAAAAAAAGAAAAGCTTATTTTACACTAAGCCTATTGTTTTTATACCAAAGCCAAATTTTGTGCGGTTCTAATTTACTAATACAGTGGGGCTGTGATGTAGTTTCAGCCTGTTGGCTCCAAGTATTAGTATCACGCAAGATTTCATGAATGTGTCGAGTTGGGTAGGAACGTTTTATTAATCCTATGGGAGAGGTGCTGCTTTACTGTATTTTGTTGCATAATTTATACAACCATAACATGAGTATGCTATTGCTTTTTATTACCTTGACACTGGGTTAATTAGAAGGTATTTCACTCTATTTTAAAAATGTGAATCAGGATTCTGACATACCTTTCCAGACAGAAGTTGTGTTCCTGGTTGCAGAGTGGGGTGACTTGGAGGTTGATGTTGAATATTACTTTATTAGCCAGAGTCCTGGTATCCTTTCCTCTAAAACCTGCCCTAAAGTGCATGTCCTAGAAGTTTTTCTGAAAAATCTGACAGTTCAGAAGTGAAGCATCTAGTTCTGCAGTCTTTGGGGATAGGAAGTATTGGCAGCATATTAAGTACTTCAGCTTAGTCCTGTTAATGCTCTTCTTTTGTCTGGCAGGATCTCAGCTCATCAATTAGAGACCTGGTTTCCTTTTCCATTTCTGTAAATCAGGAGTTATTCTAGTGGTTATGACAGCATGATAGTTCTCAGCTCTGCCCTTCCAAATAAATTCCTGTTTAATCAAGGTTGCCTGGATTTACCCAGGGGCACATCTGATGAAATTCTGAAGAATCAGGCCCAACAGGTGAGAAAATGTTTTAAAAGTGATGTCAGCTACAGAGGAACTCAACCTGCTTTCCTTCCTGTCCACAAATAACTTTCAAGTTGAGAGCACTAGTATTAAGAGATTAAATGTAAAGGATATGGGGAAGGTGATGATGAAAAACTTAGTTCTCGGGATGCTTTGCAAAGGTCATTCCCACTATCTGCTCTGCAGTTAGAAGAGTTGAAGCACAGGGAGCTGAAGTGACTTGACCAAGACTGGCCAGAAGCCACATGACAGCAAGAAATGGAGCATGACTCTCCATGTCCCCAGCCCAGGCCACACTGCCACCATGGGCGAAATACAGTGGACCGTGGTTTCCAGCACGCCTCTGATTGCACTGATGTTTGCACATTGCTATGTAGTGTCTCTTTCCACCTACAAACGAGATACCACACCACAGAGTCACCTGAATTTAAGTGCCAGGACTCAGAGATCTGCTGGAGCAGCTGTGCATTGAACTCCTACTGAATTCACGATTGAAACTAAACAGGAGGTAGACCTCTAAGCTCCTAGCCTTGGATGCTTGAGACCTGACCCGGGTTTTCAAATGTGCTGTGCGGTGTCCAGTGCAATGAGAAGTACTCCGTGTCGTTGGAGCCTGTCAAAGAAAAAAACCATTCATAAAACAATGTGGGGGGACACTTGCAAGTTAAACATCAGTTTAACGTCTTCATGAAGGGTTGCAACGGAAAGTCTAGTACACTGTCCTTACAGAGGGAAATTACATATAAAAAGTTGATGTAAACACTCTGCATAGCCAAACTGGAAACTTTTTTTCCAGGTTTTGCTGTAAAACTTACAATTGTGAAAATTATTTTTGTCTTTATTCAGGCGAGGGATGGACTGAAATATGTATGATTTGTGATGGCACAAAATCATTTTATTGCCAGTTCCTCATCAGCGTGAAGGGAAGGTAAAAACCCTTTTCAGGTGTATCGCCCAAAGGTTCCTCCATAATACAGGGGGAGAGAAGGGTTTTTATCAGCTCTGCTAACAATTTGCTTGATTCCTACATTCTTAACAAAAAGCTAAATACCAGAAGTCTGGGATTCCAAATGAAAGATCTAACTAAAAGGAAAGGAGACGATAATTCTCATCACCCTTTTTTGTGCCTTCTTTTCATGGGTATGACCAGATACAGCTTGATTCTGAAGAAAGGTGAAGACAAGGAAGAATTTCAGCGTGCCTTTTTCTTTTCCGCCCTAGCAAATCAGCATGCTTTTTCTTTCAGCAGACTATTAGTTAATTGTTGTCTTTCCTTCAAGTGACAACCTGCCTGGGTTTAGCAGATAAAGGGGGTTTGTTACAAGACCTCCTTTCCATGTAAGTGGCAGTTTCTGGATGGGCCACATCAACATTCACTCATATTTGCCCTCTGTATCATAAGTGAATCTGATGGATCTGAATGCTGGAATAGGTGCATGAGGTTGCTGAACTGGCTGCAGACATGTTTGTTTTGGGAAGTGATGTTTGGGTCCATGCAAAGATACGCAGTTGAGTCCATCGGCAGGACCTTCACCTGACTGACAGGAGGCCCTTCTGCCATCAGGTGAAAGCTGCAACTTGCAGGAGGAGGCAGTCCAAAAGCAAACACCCAGAGCTTGAGCCATGCCAGTGGCCGCTCCTTTGGTTTTGCTGTGCAGTCTCTGACAGGTTGGGCTGCGATCTTAGCTTTTCTGATCACCTCTTCTTCTGTTTCCCTCCTACTATATGAGCAAGAGCCTGCTAGGTGCCTTGCGTCATGAGGGTAAGCCTAGCAAATTGTCTTCATCATGTAAACTTCTAAGTAGCCTAGAATCTACCTCTGAAAGCTGTTCTTACCCTGTGCTGTGCTGTTGCAGTCATAGTTCATTGAGCAACACTAGCTGAAGTGCTGCTTTCATGCAAGGCTGGGGCTCTGAGCAGGACCCCCTTCTAAAGGAGATGTCAGTACCGAGTCCGCTAGTTTTCCTGGGCTGGGAAGATAAAGTCAACAGTTCTTTAGACATGCTACCAGGCTTCTGGGTTTTTTTATTTTTTGTTCATACTGGGGGAGGTAAACGGGCAGAGAGCCATATTAAAAAAAAAAAAAAAAAAGGGGGGCTGTATGTCTGTAAAAGTATATGATCAATTTATTTTTGTAGGGACATGGCACAGCATGAAGTTATAAAAGGAGGTTGCAGTCAGTGTTGCTGGCATTAATTTAACTAGAGAATGTGCCCTTAAATGTCAGGAGACTGCAAGAAGCACAGAGTTATTTGAGAAGACAGCAACTTTGATGTTGATTTTATCAACAAAAATGCAGGAGATTAAAAGCAGCTTTCCAATTTTGCCAATTTTTTTTTTCTTATTGATAATGTGACTAGTGTTTAGCGGGTGCTCCAGGAAGGTTAATGAAACCATAATGGTTATGGTGAAAGAGTATACATTAACTAATTGGATTGTATAGGTGACTCACCACAGAAGCTAAACTCAGCAACTGATAAACTAAGCAGCCGAATTGCTCTGAAGATACTACAGTTTCAGATACACTGTCCTCTCATATTGGCAGATAAAGCAAGACCCAGATAATCTGGGTTACAAAAAGAACATGGTTTGCAATCATATTTCTGCTCTATCAAAATGTAAGAATGGCTATTTTTGATCAAACTAAGGGCTTGTCTGGCTTCAGCAGGGCATCTGGTGAATGCAGAGGGAAAAACATGTAGAAATGCGGCAGTAGGATGATCCTACCCCTCCTGTGTCATCCCCGCTGCTGTCAGTTCAGTGGTTCAGAGGCTTTTGGAGCCAGAGGTTGCATTAGGTTGTGTTTAATGCTCCTGATGGGCCTGTTATCCGTGAATTTATCTAATCCCTTTTTGAACCTATTTATGTGTCTGCTCCAGAACATCCTGTAGCAATGGGTTTTGCACTTTACTTTTGCATTGTATGAAAAAGCACTTCATTTGCTCATTTTAAATCCACTGCTAGATTGCTTTATTCGTTATTCTTTACTTCTTTCATTGAAGCAATATAGACTGCTTTGATTTCCTGATCTTCTTCATGCTATTCATGATTTTATAAATCTGTCATCTTTTCTCTCCACCTCTTTTCCAGGCTGAGAAGTCTTTTTACTATCTCCATATATCAAAAGCGTTCCAAAACTTTGATCATTCTTTTAGTCTCCTTTATCTTCTTTCCAGTTCTGTTAGATCAGTCTATGTCCTGTTTCCACCTGTATCCTCCTTTTGCATCTGCTGCCTTAAAGGCGAAGAAACTAATTAAAGAGTTTAGTGATCAAAGTGTTGGGGGTTTGAATCCATGCCTCCCAGTTCCTCAGAGAGCATCCTCGGGCCATCTACCCATCCAGGTTGTGGCGTTCCCCTGCTTTTCACTGGAGCTGGTGTGGAATATTTATCTGGGCTTCAAAGAGGTAGGAGGGTGAGCTGGTCTCTGCTGTCCAGTGGCACTTGCGTGCTGCTCCAACACCCCATCAATCAGTCATTGGATAAAATGCATTTGCTGTCCTTGGAGCTGTGACTGGGATTCTGGTTTCTCTCTCCAGGCAAACGTCTGTAAACACACACAAACAAACAAGCACATGCATCCTGTCATTTAATGAGAGAAAGTGCAAATATTAGTTGCAGAAGTTCAGTATCTTCATGCTAATGTACACAATTGTCTCTGTGAATTGGGACATATTGCTGCTGGTTTTGGTGTTTTGTTTTGTTTCATTTTGTATTCAAAATCCAAAAGAACCCAGCAGCTGTGTGTGTAAGTAGGCAAATCTGGGTAAATAATGAAAGACTTTGGGGAATGATGGCCTTGATCTGGTAAAGCTGTAAGACATGTAGATCTTTAAGCAGCTGCTGACAAGCTCTGAAAAGCTGGAGGGGTTATAAGTAGCCAGTGAATGGCAAAACATATAGATAAATGACTACATAATACTCACTATTCCTAATTTAATCGCTCAACCTTGAAATAAGTGGAATGTGTTATTGTTTGTTATAGAACTAGTATTATTTATTGCCTTTAGATGATAGGGCGCAGAGATCCCATTGCGATGCTTTATAAACATGTGGTTAAAGGGCTATATTTGATACTAAAAACTCCATTTTAAAGCATCTTTTAAAAGTCCCAATAGTTAACTGATTAATAAATCTTTAGATAGTCCTGTAGCATCCATAAAGTAGTCAATAGGTTATTACTAAACATAGCAACTTACAACTTCTTCCGCAGATGTGCTCATAAACATTTAGAGTATACCATATGCACATGTGAAACCCTCTGATAATAAGTATTAACTATTAAACCTCAGTAATTAGATTGTCAGCGATAGGAAAGAACTGCCTCTTTTCTTCAGGGGTAATATTAAAGACCTTAAAGGCTGAGCATTTAGCCACGTAGTACTAGAAGACTCTCAGGAAGGCTAGGTAGGTGTATTTGGCCAGGCATTGAGACATGGTGAGTATCAGCAGCTGAAATCAGTCTTTATGAAGACAAATGTTGAATACCTCCTGAAATCCACCAAAGTAGCTTGCTTGCTGCCGAAAATTTTCTTAGGCCTTCCAGTATTCCACCCCTACTTTTTGTCAATGCATGGCATATTATAGTGATATTTATGTCATTTATACTACCGAAATTTTGATACTTGGGAAACTTAATTTTGAATTTTTAGAGGTTCATATCTCAGCAAAGTCAACTGTATACAGATTGTAATTTGCCGGAGTTATATGTTACTGTGATAAATATGTACGTTTGCTTGTGGCAGTAATCTGACGTTACATCAGGGTATAGAAGCCTTTGCATACTGTCCACACACAAGATAAAAGATAAACCTCTTCTGAGAGGGAGCTTAGAGCCTGGTATCAAGAATAAACACTGGTTATTTTCCATTGTTATTGTCCCTGAAATTATATGCATTACAAGAATGATTTGTGGATTTTTTGCTCTTTTTTCCTGTGCTTATGTAGTAGTAATTTATATGTTTGCTTTAACCCAAATCTGTTTTCATTTTCAGAAGCTAACAGAATTACCAATGACTGTATTGAAAATCTTGGGGCTATTTTTATATGTTGAATCTCTTTAAGAGTCTGCTGTGCTTAATACTACAAGCATCGTACAAAAGTACAGTAAAATGATATTAAGAAAATGTAATAAGGTGAGATCTGTGCATATATAATTTTTATTTATGCCCCTGAGAGTTGTGGACAGACACTGATATGACGCAATACTCATTAGATTTATTTTGCTATCTCAGTAATAAAATTATAAACTTGAGATAAGTGATACTACTTCACTTCAATGTTTTCCCTATATTTTTATTTATCTGGTTTTGCTATTATAAAACTTATTAGAAGTGGAGAAATATAAACAGCGTATAGGACATACAGCCTAATGTCCTGATTGTATTTTCACCTTTTAATTATCATGTTTAATTGCATTGTTTACTAATGCTGTCAGCATGGTTCGATTCCTTTTGCCGCTTACAATCTTCCCGTTTGCCTTTTGGTTTGCTTCATTATATTATTACATGATAACATGAATAGCACTGTTCCAAGGGTGAATTACCACAACAACTAACAGCGTGTGGTGTCTCTGAGGTTTGTCAGTGTTGCACTGCAGAGACAGTTGCTAAAGTTGCATGAATTTTTTTTTTTTTAACCTTTGTGTGCCTGTGCCTTATGACCAGTGATAATATTGTGCTAGGACTTCATTATGTTTTTGTGAGAGATTTGCTTTTTTCCTATGTTTCACTAGTTGTTCTCTCTCCTGAAATAGAACACGGCATCTTCATCCAAAGAAGTTGACGTATACTCACTGTAAGCAGTGAACAGCAGTGTGATGTAGAAAAGAACTTGATGTGTTTGTCTTTGTAATGTTTAAATATACTATGTAGTGATTTTAATTGCCAACTGATAACTAAGTCATCTATGTGAAAGCAAGAAGGAACCCTTAATATAACCCTCCTCTGTAGTAGTTTGACTGTTAATAGATTCTTCATTCCAATATTCTTCTATTTTGCTTATATTAAGAGTGGCATCTTACAGCATTCCAAAGCATGGAGCTATTCAGGGGTGCAATACGACTGTTCTCTAGGCTTCAGGCTCCTTGACCACCACTCTTCTGCTGCCAGGAGGGTCATACAGCGCTTTGGAAGGTCTCTCATTTTGAAAGTTTGTAGTGGTTCCAAAAATACTCTGTGTGCTTAAAATAGCCTGGATTGTTCAATGTGGTTGTTTCATGGACCAGTAGAATATTTTTAATAGAGTAATTGCCAGAAGGAAGGTGATGATGCAGTCTCACCCCTCTGCACAGCGCAGTCCGAAGAAGCTTGCTCACCAGCTGGTGCATCAAACCATAGCTTCTATTTGTGCATTACCATTGCTTTCCAGATGTTACCCTGTCTTGCTGAAAAGGCTTTAAAGACTACAGAATTTACTGCGCACACAAGGTAGTTGCTGCAAAGATTATTATCTTTTGTAGTTATGTTGTCCACATTTATTTATAAATGTCCATGTGACTAGTTTCAGCTTCCAACAAATCCTTGGATTTTCTGATACCTTTCCTTTAAGATCAAAGACTCACAATTAAGTACTCCTCCATGTAGGTGCTTGCAGGCTGGGGCGAAATAACTTCTCTGATGTTTCTCTGTTAAACTGAATAAACTGAGCTTCTTAAGCCTCTGATGAAATACATTTTTCTAGCCCTCGGATCACTTGCGTAACCTTTTTCTGAACCTCATCCCATTTTTAGTCGTCTTTTGGAGTTAAAGAGCAAGAACTAGAAACAGGAGTGTAGTGTCTTGCTGATGCTGTGAACAGGAATAACCATATCTTCCAGCTCCTACTTGATTGTGCTTCCGTATAGGGATGCTAAAGGTTGCTTGACCTCTTAGCTGCATTGTTGTTCAGGAGCTTCACATTCATGAAGATACCTTTTATAACGCCATTGCACTCCAGGGTATAACTTCCCATCTTTCTAGTGTGATATATGTTCCTTGCTCCTAAGTGATTGGTTCTGTGTTCTGTTGTATTAAAACAAGCTTTGTTCTTACAAGCCCAGTTAACCCAGGGGTACAGAGCAGCGTGCATCACTGGCCAGTTTCCATTGCTAACCACTCCTTTCAATTCAGTCTTGTTTTATGAGAGTGTGTCCACTGTCACATTCTTTGTCCCACCAAAATTTTTCATCAGTCCATGGATCTAGCCCAAAAATAACTACCTGAATCATAATAAGGACACTTCCTTTCAGTTAGGGGTCAGCATCTCTAAGAGCAGGGGATGTTTTTGTTAGTATTTGTCTTGCTCAGATCAGTAACAAGAAAATCAAAGGTAAACATAGGATAGGGATGTAAAATAGTAAAGGACAAAGACCAATTCCTTTGATTATTAATCTTGTTCTTCCTTTCCTAGCCTAAGTTTGTACCTGGGGAATTTAGTTGAATACTCGTTCTGTGAGGTCAAACTGTAGCAGTGGCCACCAGCAGACTTCCCTATAGCAGTGGATACAGCTGGGCTACATTTTGATGACTTCTCCCCTCTCTGCCTCCACCCCACTTCACTCCCCTCCCTTCCCTCCCCAAAACAACAACAACAAAAAAACCCTCAAAAAACCCAACCTAATGTCCTAATGGTTTTTAGTGCAGAATGAGACTGCCATTTTAGCATGTTACTGTAGGTATGCATCACAGAGTCTTGGCTGCAGATTTCTAATTATTGCAAGTGAAAGATCTCTTATTCAGCTGCAAAGTCTTCTCTGACATTATCTATGCAGTCACTGTTGTTTCCTTCTGAAGTTGTTTGGATTCCCCAGGAGCCTGCAGGTCACATTCACAAACCTGGTTTTAGGATTTTTAACATTCAGCTGTTGAAGTATGCATGTATGTACATATATGTGCATCCAGTGGATTAATCGCTAGCCATATCGAGTTAATTAAAAAAGCACAGATCTTGGACTTTATGAAAGCATTGAAAGCAGAGAAGTGAATTTACATTAGTACATAAGAAATAAATTCAATCATCGTGGCAATTAAGAAGAAAATAAGACGAGTGTAGTGAGGGTGGTGTTAAAATCCATCCTAGCAGCAAGTGGTGGGTCGTGTCATTGCTGAATCTGTCGTCTAACCTCTGCTTGACCTAATTCTGCTGAATTCTAGTGGTCTGTGCAAGTACATGTTCTCTAGGTATAAGAATAGTAGCAGCGGTCACACTACCTAGAACAAGAATGTAGAAGGGCTGTCAGCTGTCTTGCCTAGGGGCACGAGATGATCACCAGCTGGGGTTAAGAAAAAGCATTTCCTTCCTGTGAGGCATTACGTAATTGTCTGTGTATATTAAGTGTGTTGGAGTTTTTGTCTGAAATTTATTATATAAGCCAGTGCTGTAAGAAGATGTCAGACTAAGAAAACAGCCTGGCATACGTATTATGGCAATTCCTTTTTATTCTGTTTTTAATGCTGTCCAAAATAAAATGAGATTCACCGCATGTTTCACCTTGTTAGCTTTGCAGTGCGTTGCTTTTAACACTGTCCTGCCAGCTTTGTGACGCAAATTTGACTGCAGCTGAGGAATATTGTTAATCCTCTCATCTCCTTGTGGGGAATCAAAGTTGAGCCAAATGAAATGTTTTGTGCTACAGTGTTTTCTTTTATTGCTGCACATACAAAGCAAGTAAAAATGCTGGCTTCCAGGATCTCGCTAGAGTGATGCTGATTCTCCACATTTATGAGATGCCAATAAAACAGAAGTTATTCTTTTTCATCTTGCAGTTTACTCTTCACCAAAGTAAAACTGGAATGGATGCATAAAGGACCTGAAGAGGCTCTGGTGACATGCAGACATATGTTGCAGATGTGGCAGATGGTATATAGTGTTTTACAGCACAGGTAGGCTTTTTCCACTGTCTAACAAATTCAGATTTCATAATGGAGATGCAGTTATCTTCTTTAATTGTCTGGATTCTTAAGTTATTTTACAAAAAGGGTGATGAACAGTACTGTTTAAAAAGAAACATAAGTAATATTTCTAGCTGTAACTTTAAAAAAGGCAAGATTTTCATAACCATGATTTAAAAAAAAACACAACCACAAACAACAAAGCCAAACATCAGGATTATAAGATTGAAGAAGCAGTTTGAAACAAGAGTTTCTGATCTGAATGTCTATAAACAGCTCCGTCCATATTCAGATGTCCGGAATGGAGAGCAGATTTATTTTTTTCCCCCAATAGTACTGAGCATCCATCAACTATTGTTCAGAGTCTGCAGTAGTTGGCACCACCCAGGAATGTGTGGGGGTGACACAGTCCTGAACTGAGTAAGCCAAGGAAAGGCACACGGCCAAGACTCTATCATATGCTGTGGTTTCATGCCGGTTGCATAGCCTGGTGCTAACGGGGCAAGGAACGGGAGTTGAGGGATGTAGCATCTTTCTCCCTTCTCTTGTCCTAGTAAATCAGCATTTAAACAGTGTCATGTTCCCTGTTTGTTCTCTCTGTCTCATCTGCTTCCCCTCCAAAAGGAAAAGTTTAGAAAGTGTGAAAGCTACCAGGTTGGGTTTTCTCCCTTCCCACACCCTTTGGGTATTGCCCTAGTCATGATACCACTGTACAAGTGTCTTGGGAGTGTTATCTCAAGACTGCACTTATCTTTCACCTGTAATGTCCATAGAGGTTGCGTTTGATGGAAAGGACAGCAGACTCATGAAGCTAGTATTGTTCCCTAGTTTATGTAGACATTTACATAAGCTTTATAAACACCAGAAGTATATGTACAGAATGACGCATGTCTATATACAAATTGTCCTTGAGGTAATTCCTTGCTGGTTTAGCTAATGAGCAGCAGACCAAACACAAAAATAAGATATTTACATAGCAGCAGAGAATGGTCTCTTACAGGCTGGAATCATTGATTTCCTTAGGCCTTAGTCTCTTTAGCTAAGGATTCAATCATACACCTCTCACATAAATAATCTTTATACCCATGAGTAGTCCTCGTGAAGCTGATCAAATCCACACTGAACAATTATGACTGATTAGGATTTACTCTTGCAAACGGGGGCTGCAAGCCTAAGACTGAAGAGAGTACATTGGAAATCAGACAAATAAATAGTTTGGCCATTTGGACTGCATTCGGATCCCAAGCTGAGCTTTGGCTGTTACACTTAAAAACCCAAGATGCGATAGCTTTAGAGGCTTTTGATGAGCTTTAGCCATAGAAGCCTAAACAAAACAAATAGCTTTGCTTTTGCTTTTAGGAACTCTAATGTGTATTTCACTGCAATTCCCAGTGGGACTTTTTGGCTTTCTCAAACAATACATCATAAAGTGTTTTCTATTGATAAATGCTGCTTTAAAGGTGACAAGAATGAACTTGGTACCTGCAGTTTTAGACTGGATTCAGTGACCCAGGAAGCCCCTTGTATTAAGCAAATTGCAGCAGTATGAGCTAACAAATATGTAAAATATTCCGGGTTGGGCTTGCAAAGGAACTTAAGGGGAATTCTTATCAATGAGACTTTGACACAGACATTTTTTAGGGCCTCTTGGAAAAGAGAAACCTGTATTTACATAAAGTTGAGAGCTGTTGCACCCAATACTCTTTCCTAGTTCAATCACCAGTTAATCACCTACAGAATTAAGTGGCACTTTAGTTACACTTGGTTGCGTTTGTCTGGCCTGAGTTTCCTGGCTTTGCAATCTTACTATGACTCTGCTAGACTAAAGAGTCTTTCAGGGCCCAGCATTTTCTCCCCAAGCAGCTACTCATGTGCCATGCTCAAGTCCCCTCTTGTCTTCTCTCTGATAAACCGGTGCCTCTGCAGTCTCTCACAATCACGCGTTTCCTTCAGCAGATTTTGTCACCATTGCACCCCTGTCTCAGCTACCTTTTAAAAACATGGGCAGTGGAGCGGCAATGTGTCCCGCTGTCAGCCTTTCCAGTGCTGCATGTGGAAGGCAAATCATCTGGCTGCTGTCTCTTCTCTGGTGCATGGAAAAGCTTTCTTGGCTGAAGGCCTTGTACTGCAGCTTTGAAGGAGCAGATAATGTTCAGCCCTTCTCCAGGATAACGAATAAAGCCGTTGGGAGTGGCTGTTTTGCACAGTGCAGTCCACTTGGTTTTCAGGCTGGGATTTCAGTCTGTTTTCCCAGTTAAAAGGCTGTGCTGTTGATGACTGTACTGAGGTGCATTTTGTTAATTAGGCCCATCTCATCAAGCTGTCTCTGAATGCTGCTCTCCTGTGGTCAGTTTTTACTGCGGCCAAACTTAGGCCATCCGCCAATCTCCTCAGCTGCCCTTTGTGCGGGGGAATGGTGTGCAAGCCGGTGTTCGGCCACGTGCCTGAACAGTGACTTCGTGGTGATGGATGCTGCATCGAAGCAGCACTTGCCTCATGGGAGTAATATTTTGAAGTGTAGCTGCTGCGTTCCTGCGTATGCAGCACACCATTAAGTCAGAAACGCCCTTATGGTTTCACCAGCAGCCTCCAGCCAGGACACTGACACTTGGGTTAATCCTGGCTAGGCAAGGCTGAGATGGAGGTCAGAGAATTTAGTTTTCCCTTGTATCTGTTGCCACATGATAGTATCAAGTGGAGTATCAGTGTGGAAACCAGTATGGAAGACAGGGAGGCCCAGTCAAGACTGGAGATTAGTGCAAACAGGCAAATGCCCAAGAATTCAGGGTCCATTAACGAAACCATAACATTTGATCCCAAAGCCCAAGTAAAAGGTTAATTACCTATTGTAAATATGCTTACCGCTATGATGAATGACAGTGGCTTTCAGTCCTACATTGTTAGCTGAGAAGGACAAGACTTAATTTATCTTTTGCTATTATTTTCTGTGCTAACAGAATAATCATGTTTAAGACCAAATAGAAGTTCCAGGCTAATTCTTCTGCTAGATTAATGCAAATTCAAGGGAATTCTGTGCAATCCCTACCAAAGGACTGATTAGACTGGAAGATGGGGCATCCACAGCAATCATGACTCTGTGACAGCTTGTTTCCTGGGAGGAATATTGTCCAAAGGCTGAGCTGCAGACTTGGACGTGTGCCAGAAGAAGTAGCCAAGGCAGTCACTTTTCCTTTTGATATTTTGTCCCTTAATGGATGATGAGAGGAGATATCATCACCATCTGATCCTGGGGGGATTGCAAACTATGTGGTGACAGGAAGGCTCAGGAGATCTGCATTAAGTGATTTTTTCGTTAGGCATGTGATTTCTTTTTTTTTTTTGGTTTGTTTGTTTGTTTGTTTGAGGGTTTTGGGGGTTTTTGGGAGGTGGGGTTTTTTTTTTTCTTTTTTTTTGAGTTTCCCTTTGGAAGACCTATCCTGTGAGGACAGAAGTCTAGTAGAAGAGCAGACCAAATAGTCCTCCTTTTATAAAGCGGAGCTGTGTGGTAGCTTTTATCTTCCTCCTATGTTTGAACCGAACAAAAGTGGAAGAGGAGAAAACAATCCCTTTGAAATGAAGAAATTAGCACCTGGGTGGAAGGCGGTAATTGGTCTGTTTCAATAGGATCAGCACAGCAGTCCTGTGCCCAAATCCTGCTGTAGACAATCCTGAGGGATGGTGGTTCATCCTGGGTGTGGGACTGCTGGTTGGCCTCTGGTCTGCCTTCTAGGTGCCAACATGTTCCTTGTCCAGTGGTTTGCAAAGACTCCCAACAGACAGACAACCTGATACCAGCAGGTGCCCTGGAGCCCTTGCTGGGCACTGTGTCTCTGAGCTTCCTGTCTGTTGGCAGGGTGGGGGTCTTAAAACAACACGTTCAAGAAGCTGATTGCCTCCAACTGGAAAGATTGAGTTGTCAGTTCCAGTGGCAGCTAGATGGGACTAGCCTGCTTGGAGGGGAGAGTCTCTCTGCCGAAAGATGGCCAGGTAACACGGTTTTGTTTCTTTGCAGTGGCTCTGAGAAAGGAAGTAGTGTGACTGAAACACCAGTGATCAAAAAGCATAACGGACTGCATCTCACGCTCCCAGATGCTCATGATACCGACTCTGGTGAGGAAACAAGATTTGTGTTTTCGCATCCTAAATGCATGCTTTTGTGAGAAAGGAATGATTTACCTTAGGGGGAAGGGAACGGGTGGTGGAGGGGCTGCGTGCATGCACATTGCTGGGCTGGTGGTCAGGAGCTCCAGATCTGTCTCCAGGGCCACCTCTGCTGCAAAACATATCACCGTGGTTTGTCTGTACCTTGGCTTCCCCATGCATAAAACAGAGATAAGTTCCTGATTGCTTTTATAAAGCTGTCTGAGAGAAGCATGAAGGGTATTAGATGGCAGTTCCCTATACTTCTGCAAGAATTGTGTAATTCGGTCCTTTCTTTTCCTCCTGCTTTTTCCTCCTCTAAATTTAATCCTTTTTAGATGTCCTGTTCAAGCCAGCTATTATTATGGTTTTGGAAAGCTGAATGAGAGTGTCAATTCCTATTAGACGGTGATTTGCTTTGGGATTTGTACATAAACCTTGGGATGCTTTATTATGTGGTAAATACACATCACAGTAACAGATATCAGATGGAAATAACTGAGACATCAAAGCTGATCTTGGCAGAAAGGAGAAAAGAAGCTTTCAGAGAGTGCTGCTGACTTGTGATTTTTGTTGTAAGTCTTGTGGTATTTGGTGCTTCCTTTGAAACTAACTCTCAAAATCAGATGATTATGTGAGAAACTCGCCTTTGAACTTGGAGTTATTTTAGGGAAGCAACTTTCTACCCTTGTGGATGTAGAAGAAACACTTGCAAAAAAATGAACCTCACAGACTCAGAAATTGGACAAGAAGAATATAAAAGCTTAATTTTAGAAAGGTTAACACCTAAACAAGTTGCATGCTTTGGGGCTAGGGAATTAAGGTTTGTCTGAATCTTAATCTTGAACATTTGGAATTGGTAAAACTGAAGTCGCATGCTCAGCATATATGGCTGAGATAAAGGACAAGTTCTTATGTGTTAAGTATATGACTTGTATTAAATTATGTGCATTTAACCCCCATTTACACCCACCAATGGTTAAAAACCATTGCAAGGTTAGGTCTTGAGCATACAAACATTCAAATATCAAAACATTATTCAGCGTGTCTGCTCTTTTCTTTGTAGTGTTAAACCCTTAGGGTCTGTATTTATGATGTTGTAATCCTACTGATTGTATGCACACGTACTTATGTAATTTGTAATCTGTTTATTCCATTTCCCTTTTATTACCCTTTGATGAGATGAGTCTCTGTATTTTGTATAGGTACTTTTTCTCATTGTTTATATGGCAGTGTTCTATAGTCTTAAGCTTAATCAAAGAGAATAGGCCAAATTCAGCACAGATAGATGAAGAGGATATACTAAATGCATATGTGCTGTTTGGCATATTAAAAATTATCTGGAAAAGGGAGAGTATATGACATGGAAGTTTTGTGGTGGTACAAAATTGTTTAGGATAGTCATCACTTAAATTGTGAAGATTTGTGACATATATCCTATCATCCCTGTTGCTGGGCAGTAAAATGGACTTCCAGTTTCAGTAAATGTATGAAAATAGTTTGGAAAACACTGTCGGTAGTTTGCAGAATCCATCAGCCACTAGACATGACTAGGAAAGCAATAAAAACCAAAATATGTTATTTGCCACACGACTTTTGTTATCCATCCAATTCCCACTCTGCTGCTGAAACAGTGAGTGGCTTATGGTGCATAGGCTGTGGGGCTGAGCCTGGACTGATCCTTGCCCCTTAAGCTCTAGCTGGTACTTAATGGTATGTAAAAGGAATTCCGGGTGTATGATCTCATGCTCTTCTGGAGATCCCTTGCCTTGCTTTCATAGAATCATAGAATGGTTTGGGTTGGAAGGGACCTTAAAGATCATCTAGTTCCAACCCCTCTGCCACAGGCAGGGACACCTTCCACTAGACCAGGTTGCTCAAAGCCCCATCCAACCTGACCTTGAACACTTCCAGGGATGGGGCATCCACAACTTCTCTGGGCAACCTGTTCCAGTGCCTCACCACCCTCAAAGTGAAGAGTTTCTTCCTTATATCTAATCTAAATTTCCCCTCCTTCAGTTTCAAGCCATTACCCCTTGTCCTACTGCAACAGGCTCTGCTAAAAAGTCTTTCCCTGTCTTAGAAGCCTTCTTTAAGTACAGAAAGGCTGCAATAAGGTCTCCCCAGAGCCTTCTCTTCTCTTATCCTATCCTCAGTGGAGAGGTGTTCCATCCTTCTCATCATTTTCATGGTCCTCCTCTGGACCTGCTTGAACAGTCAGCATCCTTCTTCTGTTGGGAGCCACAGAGCTGGACACAGTACTGCAGGAGGGGTCTCACAAGAGTGGAGTAGAAGGGGGAGAATCACCTCCCTTGACCTTCTGGCCATGCTGCTTTTGATGCAGCCCAGGATACGGTTGGCTTTCTGGGCTGTAAGTGCACATTGCTGGGTCATGTTGAGCTTCTCATCAACCAACACCCCTGAGTCCTCCTCCTCAGGGCTACTCTCAGTACATTCTCTGCCCAGCCTGTGTTTGTGCTTGGGATTGCCCCAGCCCATGTGCAGGACCTTGCACTTGGCCTTGTTGAACTTTATGAGGTTCACATGGGCCCACCCCTCAAGCCTGTCAAGATCTAATTGCTTTGTAATTGTCTGGAGAAAGGAGTGGCCAGATTTGGGCTACACCCATTTCACAGCATGGTTTGAGATTTTGAGACCAAATTGTTGCCAGCAGAGCCTGTAGTATTTTGATGTACTGGTATGCCACCCTTCTAAAGACCTCACTCCTGCCTCCTGCTCGCTCCTCTGCTGCAGACTCCTCCAGAGTCACAGCAAAGCTCAGGCACATTTGGTCTCTATGTAGTGCCTTCCTCAAAAAGCACCTGGGTTGGGTTCCTGTTCCAGCCTGCTCTTAGCCCAGTTGTAGCAGCCAGCATGCAATGGAGCATGTGCTGTATGCCATGGTACTGCCTGCCAGAAAGAGCAAACTAATGTAAAGTACAAGCTTTAAACCAGCTTTTCACACACATAAAGTGATTCACACTGAATGCGGTTTGGTTTTAGCCAAGAAATGTATTCGTCCTCCTTTTCGAGAATCTAGGTTTCCATGCTGATGTGGTTGCACCCCACAGGATGGGGCTCGTACTGAGCTTACACCTTCCACCTTAGCGCCGGACTGGCACTGGCTGATTTCAGGAAGGGTCTGTGGCTCGCTGCTTTGCAGGCTCTAGGTGCTGCAGAAAGGAGGCAGCTGGGTCTGTTGTCCTGGTTGGGAGCCTCTTCTAAGGCAGCAAGAGGTGAGATTGGAGACTACAGCTCTAGCCCGTCCTGGCCTGGTGTCTCCCCAGAGCTGTGGCTGGCTGCTTTGAAGGAGGGAGGAGGTCTGAGTTTTGGTTTTTTTTTTTTTTTTTTTTTTTTTTTTTTCTCATCATTCTGGAACAGACTCTGGTTTCTATCATGAAACCCCCCGGGAGCGTGCAGCAGTATCACTGTAGCGCACAGGCACTCTGTGATCTCTGGGCTCGTCACTGAAGGGGGGATTACTGCAGTCGAGTTTGACACTGGCCTCTCCCTCAGTTAGACCACAATGAGATTATTTGCTGTGCCAGAATTTTAGGTTTGCTGCCAGCAAGATTAATTCCTTTTTATTTTCTTCATCTTCTCCTAACTGAAGCAGTGTTCCTAACTAAATTCACTGGTATCAGTCAGCTGCCTTGCTATTTCATTCTTTTTCTGATTTAGTCTTATCTTACAATGCTCTTGCCTGAAATGATTTAGGCTAGGGAATTCTGTGTTTCTTATAAGCCTAGTAAATCTACTGAGGTACATTTCTATTTTGATAGCAGTTTTTTCATAGATGCAAAATATTAAACATGGTCCTTCTTGGTCTTATAACAACCCTAGAATGGTGCTTTAAAATTATTTCGATATATTTTGTATGGCTTATATGCCGAGCTCATCATGACAAAATCAATTTTGTTATTTTTATGATTTCTTTCCAAAACATGTCAAGGGCTTTACTGTAAAATGTGAAGCTTATATTCTTGTCTAGTGGAGCTGTTAAAAGGAGAAAGAGACTGCACTGAAATAACAAATCGATGTGCTATCTTCTTATGCCAACATCTGCATGTATTTTGAGGCATGATATTAAAGTTCTGTGAGACAGGCTTTGTGGGTTTTTTAGCATATAAAGATCTACATTTCTTTAGGAAGAGATATTTTATAATGAGACATTCAGAGACTTTTTTTTAATGTTGCTTGAAGTTTTTCTGGCTCTCTTCCTCCCCTCATCCCTGCCACCCTGAGGTCAGAGTGATACTGGTGCGACACTTGCCTACCTCCTCCTCTCGGGGGACAGCGTGTGTGTTAGAGATACACTCTTTTCTGGCTCTGGTAGCCTTCAGCCCACCCCCAGGGTCACCATGTTGCTTGCCTGAGGTTCAGAGCTGTGGCTGAGCACCTTTCAGTCCAGAAGGGCCAGGCTGGCAAATACCTTCTCTTACAGAGTTTATTTGGGCAGACAAGCTTGAAGGGGCGCTCCTGTGAGCGGTCCAGCGGAGATGGGCGAGAACAGCAGCAGCAAACGTGCAGGTATGGGCTGGGATGGAGAGAGCTGTTTCATCTGGTGTGTGTGGGTCTAGAACGAGGAGTTTATCTGTGTCTGAGGCTGGGCAGGGATGGGAAGGGATCGGATGGTCTCTGCCTAATGTGGTTTGCTTCCATGTGTAGGCTGAAATGGAAAAGAAAATAAACATCAAAGGACTGGAATGCCAAAGGCTGTTACATGCAAAGAGCCTCTGCTGTAAATTGATAAGTAACTTGGGTTCCCTTTATATTGCTGTGCAGATTGAAGCCCACAGCACTGCGCAAGATCAGTCTCAAATCACAGGGTTTCCCCTCTTGGCAACCACCCGGCTAATGAAGAGAAGAAGAGGAGCGACTAACTCATATTCCTTTGAGTGCAACTAACTCATAGTGATATTCCTGTAAAGCCTGCTTTGTGACAGAAGGATGCTTTAGCAGATCCTAAGTGCCTGTTCATCCTCACAGCAGTGTGTGGACCCCTCCAGAATGCACAAAGGTGCCTTACAGTGACATAGTCTCCTCGGATTGACTTGCCAGGAAAAGAGGATTTCCCTGAGCTCCGTGAGAATGTAAATAAAACACCAGCCCATCTGCCCACCTCAAGCAGTCAGACCAGCATTACATACGCGTGCTTGCAAGGAACACAGCTCCAGAAAGCCTCTCTGAAAGAGGGCAGTCTTGGCAGAGAAATGTAATACTGAAAGTTAGCTTTCAGAGCATACTAATGTGATCGGGAGTGCTAATATAAGAATCTGTTTAGGCTGACTGCAATATCCCCAAAGCCCATGTAATTTTTTCCAAGTTTGCCAATCTAGGCATGAGGTCTGCCCTAACTTCAAAGTGCTCCTAAGAACATCACTAGCTGTTCACGTGGCCTTTTTCTTGTTGCCTCTGCAGTGCAAAGAAGCTGTCCCATGTTTTGGATGGCTGGGGATGAGTGGCTGGTAGTTTTCCCTGTGTTAAAGAACCCTTGTCTGGCTTGAATTCCTGGGAGTTTCAGTGAAATTTCTCCCAGGTGGAGGGAGGGATGGGGGGAGAGGAGTGAGCGGGCAGGGCAGGGGAAGGAATCCTGTGCGGTGAAACAGGCTGAAGACGGATCTGTTAAATAAACTGTTAAATATAATAAATTCTCCATGCAAAGCAGAATGGCTTTTACCGTACCATTAAAGCCGTAATTGCTACATAACTGCACTGTCATCTCTTGGAATATTAGATCAGGAATGTCTTTGAAAATATGTAGGAATTTAAGAAATGCATCTAGGAAGAACACATTTGCATTTTCCAAGGGAGCCGTGGGAGGCGCCTGCGCTGCAGGGCTGTTTTGAAGTTCTCCTGCTTAAAATGAATGACATTAGTTAGCGGTGAGATAATGGGACTGATATTTCCCATCACAGTTTTAGGTTTCGAGTTGCACTTGTGGCCGCTCCCTAGCCATGACACTCTCGGAGGCTGGGAGCGCTGCCTCGGGTTAGGTAAAAGCTGCGGGCCGTGTCCTGCCCCGCGCTGCACAGGTGTCTTTGGGAAGGAGCGTGGGGCAGAAATGTGCCTCCCCTCGCGCCTGGCGGAAGGCTGGCTCCCAGCTCGGCGTGCAGAGGAGCGCCGGCCGGGGGACCACGCTGCTGTGCCTGCTGGCACCCTGGCCCCCAGGTGATGGTCTGCTGGTGAGGTGGTGTGGTTTGGCAACCCTCTCTTCCACACAATCCAGCTGGAAAAGCACGCCGTGCCTCTCAGAGAGACCATGTAATGCATGTGCCCCGTGATAGGTTTTTTGCCCTTGTGTCCCTTCCCATGCCCAGAGCCATCCCAGCTTCTCCCAGTACCTGTTCCTAAGCTCTGCTGCTCCCTGAGGGCGGCTACGGTGAGAGAAAGCGTGATTTTAACTCCGGGATCTTGTGGTCTACAAGGTCAGCCTGTAAGGGTAGATTGAAGAGTAATGCTAATCAGTGCAAGTGTCAGAAGCAGCTCTCCAAAGAAAGAGCTTATCAACCTTAAAATCACATTAAACTTATGTATATTACAATATTTCTTTCCCAAAGCTTTACAAAGCCAGCCCTGAAATCCCATTTTGTAGCTTCTTAGTTTGTTACCACCCTCTTGATACCCCTCTGAGAGATTGGCTCACCAGTATAATCCCGCTTGCTGTACTGGAGAACATGGTCTCCGCCCATGCATTCTTCCTGGGAGTAGCTTTTGATGTGATGTTTTGTCCCAGAGATGTGGGCACCAAATACTTTATTCTTGCGTAAATGTTACAGCGCATACTAAAGGTTAATATAGTCAAAGCACTGAGCTCTCTGCTCCCCAAGGTTAAATGAAAAACCACACTCCCTCTAAACCAGTAGAACAATATTGATGTCACTTGAAATGTGTGTGCTGTGTGAATGGTACCAAGCTACTCTATAATGCTGTATTAAGATTTTGCATGTGAGCCGTATTTTGTAATTGTATGGTGGCAGTATGCTTATAAAACGGGTTACTAATAAGTATTTGTAGGAAATACTTGATGGTAGAGGTCTGCTTTCCAAATGAGCAAAATATGGTTGCTTCCTTGATGAATGCTAAGCAGACCTTTATAAAATTGCTGTCTGTCTCTTAATTCGCTTGTTTGAGCTGCAGCCCTTGGGTAATTCAGTGTTTTTTTTCAGTAAATTAACCTTTTATAAAACACGTTTCTCCAGTTGGTCGTGCCAGAGTTCAGTGGAGTTGTTATTACATAAAACTGATGCAGTGAGTGGAGAATCAGACCTGCTGCTTTAATGAGTCAAAGAAATTTCCCAAAGAAGTATAAAATGTATTAATGTTCTTGTTTGTTTGGTCCATAGGATCACAGCGAGCCTCTTCCCTTGCTGCATCAAGACTGGAGCAGGCCATGTCTGAAATAACTATGCAGAGCAGCGCAATGAAGCAAGGACCTATGCAGCTGTGGACAGCTCTTGAACAAATTTGGCTACAAGCTGGTAAGTCCTGGACCACCTGGAGTTCTTTTTTCTCGCAAGTGGTGAATGAGATGACATAGGCATTAATGGAGTAGTCAAAATCAGTAGTTGAGACCACCTTATTCCAGCAGAAAATCTGCCTGCCTATCCCAGCCAGTTTCTGAAATACCACTTAATTGATTCAATGTAACAAAAAAACCCCAAACAAACCTGGAGTAGTGCAATTTTTAGTTCACCTTGATCTTTCCATAACACGCAGAGGACTTCAGTCATCACTAAAATCTGCTTTTAAAAGAAGAGGGTAGGTAGTTCTTCATTAACAAATGGTAGTTGATAGGGACATTCTCCTTTTCCTATGTGGTTCCCTGTAATAAGACAGGGCAAACCATGTATTAAATGTTCTTTAGACTGGGAACTTTCCAGTCTTTGCTGAGGTTTAAGTGAAAATTATTAAAAGAGCAAGTCTTTCCCTCATTTTTATCCTTAACTGTTTGAATCTCTCAAGGACTTGTAAGGTTGCATGTCAGTTTGAGAAACTCACGCAGAGGTGCTACAGCAGAGTGCGTAAAGGGAAAAGAGTACAGTGAGAAGGAACTCTACTCAGAGGCGATCTCCAAACGCATGAAAGGGTTTTATGTAGGGCACCTGGTGAGGAACAGAGTTGCACAGCACAGTCTTACCATTTGCATTCCAGCATTTCAGGACTGATAGAAAGAGTTCTGACCCTGCAATTTTGCTCTTAAGAGACACAGCTTTTCTTCCACAACTGGGCCCACAGTTGTGCACCTGAAATTACATTTGAGTGCTGTGATTTGCTTCTTGGATGTCTATGCTACCATTTGCAACAACAAAAAAAAAAAGCAGAGCCCACTGGAACCTTGCTGATAATTTGCTATTCTGTATGCAAGAGAACCTTTCAAATTCTCATTTAGATAATCTGTACAATTGGCAATTCTCACATAAAACCTGACAGTCTTACCCTACTTCTCAGCAAAGGTTTTTATAGCTGTTTTTGTGGGCCATTTCCTACCAGTTAGGCTTCAGTTCTGGTACAAAATACGTGACGTTCTTTTTGTCACAATTTGACTAAATATTAAAGAACAAAAGAAGTTACTTTATGGAATGCACCGTCCTTTAAGTTAATCGTATGTGTTCACGTAATGGCTTGCGTGTATGTAAATTTTGATGATGTGCTGCGGGCTTCAAAATCACTAGCAAGATTTTGCTTTATTCAGTTTATGCTCCTGATTTAAGGCTGCAGAGGAAGCTGGTGGGGAGCAAAAAAAAGAGTTTATTGTGATGAGAAGTCAAGTGTCTGTTGTCCATCATCCTGCAGATAGCTCTAGGCAGTTTACATTTTTGCTGCTGTGTGAAAAGACAAAAGCAATAAAGACCGAGTGCTTGCTGTGACCTAGCTGTGATTTGCTACAGTTACTTTTCAGTGTAACTCAAGTGCCTTTCTCAAAGGCATTAATTAATTCTTTTAGATAGAATTTATTTTTATAAGATGTAACTTTTCTGTCCTATTCTATAATTTTTTTAAATCTTTGTTTTGTTTAGTGCTTACGTTTAACTGGACTTGAATCAGGATTGATATTCTGAAAATACATACTGTGACTGCTTTGTAATTTTGTTACTGAAGTCAGTTATTGACATAATGAGCTCTTGGTGAGGTACGTTTTCTTCTTGCAGTAGTGTGGAAGTGCTCCATTCTGGTATCCTGAGGGATGAGGAGAGATGCAGGTATTTTGGGGGAGTCTTTACTCTCTGCAGAGAAGGGCACAGCTCCTGAATAATTAGAGGCCTTCTTTGAAGTGGGTTGGATTTTACACTGGGCTTAGTGAGTGGAATAGTCCAAAAGGGTATCACCGACCCTCTGTACTAGAATCTTTCACATCTGGAAGGAGGGGAAAGGAGGAACAGGTATATTTGTAAAAAGTTAATAACTTCCAAAAAAGGAGGTACTTCATAAACAACAAATTAAACAGATGTGGATGGTTAAAAAGACTTGAGGTAGTCACATGCTTTTGCATTTACAGCTCACTCTCAAATTAACAGCTGTGGAAATCAACAGGCGATTAGTGTAAAATACCGACGCCTGCATCCAGAGTCCCTTCATATTCATGATAGAGCCGCACCAGTATGATGTAGATTTCTATCAGGTTTAGCTCACACTTGTCCTTTTTCAGTCAATGACTCATGTTGTGACTCTAGGCAAGTTGCCTAACTTTTTCATACCTCAGTGTCCTATTTCTAAAGGGAAAAAATGTTAATCTGCCTTCGGGAAATGACTCGTGTATTGTTGTTTTTGTTGTTGTTAACAGTTTAACTTTTTTTGCATGAATCATAAATCCTTAGATAAAATTATTAAAATTTCCAAACCTCACACTACAGTAAATTTATAACAAAGCATCTGTCCTTTTCAGACACTAATGGGACACAGCTGGCCATGTCTCTATGTGTGGGTATGGATTTAGAGCGCCAGGCTGCAATCGTGTCTGGGGTTCCATTAGAGCCATTACCGTTCCCGTGCCCCTTCATAGCCCAAGGCATGAAAACTAATGCTACCAACCAACTGATCCAGTTAGACCTTTCTGCACTCAGATTGGAAAGAAGCATACAAAACCAGCTATCCCGCTGCTGCGTGAGGCTGTTCTTACAGCAGCCAGGCCACAAAGCCAGGACATAGGCTTGCAAGGGCAGGGTTAGTGGGTGGTAGCTATCAGATGCTGCTTATGTAGGGGCATCGTTACTGTATCCTGCTCCACCTGCAGCTGCAATAAGGAGTGTCTGCCTTGTGCAGAAGCATCCTCAGTCCCTCAGGGCTGGAGAGCCCTTGTTGCGCTCCGAATGGGTCTCACAGTGCATGAGAACATGTGCATTCTTTTAACGGTGGCTGAAGGCAAGCGAGGCTGTGGACCCTATGCAAATAGTTAACTTTTCTGGGTTTATGACCAGCAGTGTTATGTAGGGAAGATAATAAAGCAGCAGCTTTGGAAGCACAGCTGCTAAGTCCAAATGTGCCGCACTATAATGGATGCTGCACTTTGGCTTTCCCTGCAGTAGTGCCTAGTGAACTTTGGCAAGCTCATTTTTTGTAGCTTACTGTAGTCAACCAAAGAGCTACTTGATGGATCTGTGGTCTCTAGAAAGAGTCCTCTTCTTCTCTTTCACACATCCAAATAAAACTGTGAATTCTCACTGTTAATCTTATGTCCAGCCATTTCTTGTAGGACCAGCTGGGAGTACAGTCATCTGCAGCAGGGAACTTAGCACATTTCTTCAGTGGACTTCCATATCTTCCTGTTTTCCCTGCAGGTAGTCACAATTAGCTTTGGAAGAGTAAAAAGCTGTCCCCAAAGACTAGAGAGGTTGTCCACTCCCTGCGGCAGGCGTGCTTAGAGGAATACTAATTGGCATACTCTGTTTTCCAAGTGTTCTGCAGCAAAGACTGTGATTAACACAGCTTGTCTGGTTGCTTTTAACAATAACCTTCCAGTCCTCTTGAAATGTAATGGCTTCTTAAAAGGAGAGAGTTGTCTCATTAGGCTTTAACATTAATAAGCCTAAACATTCTTCTTGGCCCCAAGTCTGAGAAACAGGTCATTTCAAGGAGTACTCGGGCAGGGTGCTGCATTGCACATGCTGCTGTGGTGCAGCTCTGGGAGAGGTGGTCTTCATGCGATCTGTATGCCCAATTTTCATCTTTGTTCTACTTTTTATAACTGAGAGCTTGAATTCAACTTCAAGAGGAGAGAGGGAACTTCCACAGCTTGGGTAAAACTCTTTCTACCTCTTGTTGCAGGAAGAGCTGCAAGGGGAATCCTAGAGGTTACTGGTGATAATACTGCTTGTGTTACCAAGAGAAATGTCTGACCTAAGAACTATTTCTACCCCTTATTTCCTTTTTAAAATCATGCCAGTATTCCTTTCTGTTTAGAAAATACAATCATGCTGTTTGGCTACGGAAAATGTACTTGAAATGGTTCAAATTTATGACCAAAATTTACCTTCATTTGACATTTTTGTAAGATCACTTTTGACCCAAAGAGCAAAGCATATCAGTGCTGAAAAGAAGTAGTTTTAATAGTTTTAAGCTCTTTGGGTAACTGGAGTGATTTCTTATCTGAAATATGTGTGAATATATTTCCAGGCAGTAATAACCATATGCTTTATTTATACGGAGCATTTTAGAATGCTACAAGCCAGTTTTAACAAGAGTTCTAATATTCCAGCTCCTGTTGTTATATTATTTTAAGCTTTACTTTTAACTACAGTGTCCACTTTGTTTGTCTTTACTAGTACTTTATATCTGACAATTTAGCTTCTTGTCTAACTCAATACTTTACCAAATATGGCCACTCACAGCAAAGTAGGTCTGGTAATTTGATCTAAGATTGGCTAAATGCCTGCTAAGCACAGTCTCACTTACACCAGGTACACCTAAGGCTAATTTAAAAGAGCATTTAAAGAAAAATGACTAGGATAAGTATTCCATGTACTCACAGTGGTGCTGGAGTGGGCTACCAGCTGTCTCAGTAACGTGCTAGAAGTTTACCCTAGGAAAAAAATATTATAATGAACGTGCCACGAACAAGAAATGTAAAGAGAGCCAGTGTAGCAGAGAACAGTGAGCTAATGGAAAAACATCTGCTCCCCCGAGTTATGTAGAGCAGGAACTTTTTTTTTTTTCCCCTTCGCAAAACGCTTGTGATTTATTTATTTTATTCCGTATGGACCAATTCCTGGGAAAAAGCTGCGTTAGAGGAGATGGGCTTTGTTCCACGAGAACGTGTCATGGGGGTCAGTGGGCTGGAATCTTCAACCCCAGCTGGCCCGCGGCCGCACAGCCGCACAGCCGGCGTCCCAGCAGCAGCCAAGGGCACAGCCAGGCCCTTCCCTGCTGCCCCTCAGCTCACCCAGCACAGCTTGTGCACAGGTATTTAAATGTTCTTCCTTCCCAAAGCTTTTAGCGACCCTAAGCCCCCTCAAGTTATTAGCCCTGATATTAAAGGTGTTTATCAGGTTTGGGGAGACATCTTTACTGACATTGCCAGAATAGCTGGGATCAGATACCGCCCCATGGTGCAGCACTGGTTGTTGAAGCAATTCTAATATTTTTCTCTTTTTTTGTTTTTAAAAAGAAAGTGCTTTCAAATTTTAGAATTTCAAATTTAGAACTTCCCCATTCGCTGCTTTTGAGTTCTTGAGCTCCATAAGCACTGCTGATTTCGGTGGCTCTTTACAGCAACACAAAGCAATATGAAAAGCTGGAGCCTGAGGAGGGGGAGCAGGAGTGTCCTTTATTGCACAGCTATTACTGAGGAGACTAAAGGTGTACTGCAAAGATGTCTGCCCTGCAGTGCTTACTTACTAGGAGGGATTAGGAACACTTCACACTGGAGATAGAAATGGTAAAGTGAGCTGGTTTGGTCCCCTTTGAAATGTTACTAGCGAAGTTAAGAAGCCAGCAGTGGTTGTTAAGCCTCCCAGTTTAGCAAGCTCTGACCTAGACTTTTCTGGTGCAGGCTAAGGATCACCAAATTCCACATTTCTCTTCATGTGAATGTCCTCAGGGGATACTAGGTTTTGATCTACGCTTTCCAGCTTGGTTTATTTTACTTTCTATGAACAATGAATTTAAAAAGTCAAAAGGAATCTTGGCATTATATTGGTACTGGGCATTTTGGATTGCCTCCCCCATTCCTGAGGCTTCTGGATATTTTTCATTGCTGGAGCAGGACATGAAACTTTGTGGACTGATAATCCATCGGCATGGGCAGTCTTCAAAGAGCACATGCCATTTCTCGAAATCTGGGACATGCAAACATGCACGTGTGTGTTGATCACTCGCTTGTGAAGGAAACAGGCAGCAGCTAGCCATGCTCTTTGTTAAGCAGTCTGTAGATCCTTTGCCAAGAGATGGAGAGAAACGTGTTGCGTTGCCAGTGGTACCCAGAGAACGACATGGGTAGCAAATACTAGCATTTCCTCAGCTGCTCAGTAAGTTTTGGGCAAGTGATAGAGCGTACATGGTCATGAAGAAGGAAGCAGGACATTTATTCATACCAGAGACAGAAAACAGGAACTTACACTTGACTGGGCTAGAATATGAAGACTTAGAAGTCCTTTCTTTGACTATAGCCAGTAATACGTGTTTTGAGAGAGGATACAAGAAAACCCCAAAGGTGCCCTTCCAACAGAAGCATTTTTATGTCGCCCTTATCAGTGGTGGCCTTATTGCCTAAAAGATGGTGGCTTGCTTCTCCCAGCTGGGAAAGAGCTGTTTCCTCACCAGTGAGCTGGGCCCCACTTCACATAAAGGAACCAGCTATCTTGTAGTATTTCAAGTAATGTTTTGACTGTGCCATTTAGTAGAGAAGGTAGTCTGTGGTAGTTCTGTGTCGATTCCAGAACCTTTCACTCTAATGCTACATTTGTAAATAAAGAAGCTTAGTGGCCATTTCAGTCCCTGTGAGACCCAAAGCGGGTCCGTGGACTCCAGTTAACTACCAGTTTGCACGCGAAGACAGCCTTTGAGAGTGTAAATCTGTTGCCTCATTCCAAAGAGCAAGTGGCAGAGCTCAGGTGGATGGGAACACGTGGCAGTTTCTGTTCTTCATTTCTGTATTAAAGGTTTGCGTCAAATGAGATTACTGCAGTCAGGATAGGGCTTGAGGAATCTTGCATCTAATCTGCCTGCAAATTGTTAAGCTATTGCATGCATGGTGGTGTCATAATATAGAACAATGACTAAACGTCACCTACCAGAAAGGAAAGGCAGCGGGGGAACCCTTTGTCACGGTAATAGCTCTGTATTCACTGCCGAAGGCAGAGCTGTCTCAGAGGAGTGAGTCTTTCCAGCTGGCTAAGGGCAGCTGCAGAAACAAGCATTAATAGCTCCTGAAGGCAGATGATGTGGAACAGAAGTTATCTCCCTACACATCCTCACAGGTGTTCTCACCTTCTTAAAGTGTGAAGGGCTGCTCCCCATAGTACTAGCCTGCTGGGCATCTGGCTGCATTGCGCTGGCTGTGTCACTATGCAATAACGTTTTTGGGGTGCATGAGAGTAGACAAGTGCTTTAGATCCGGCAGGCACACACAAGCGAGTGATGTGGAGCAGTCTACTTGTGGGAGTTAAGTTCTGCGTCTTGGATAACACCAAACATGATTTGCAAGGAATGAAATTTTAACTCTTGGGTTGTTCATACTGCAGGAATACATTTCAAATCCATTTGGTTTTTTTGGCTGGAATTACAGTTATTGCTGTTTCTGTGGTGACAAGCACAATCACTTTTGACACTGCTTTGAAATACTTAAGGAAGAGAGAATAGAGTCAGTGTTCAAGGTGATGGCAAGCAACTCTCTTCCTCAGAGTAGCACTGTGATGCAGACGTGACTAGAATACACTGTTGTTACTCCTCTGATGGACTCCCTAGCAGAGCTTTGTCAAAGAATTTATCTTGGAGACAAAAAAAGGAGCCTGACTGTAGGAGACCTGGCTTTGTCAGTGTTCTGGGAAGTGCACTCTGTCTGTGCGTTTGCTACTGGTCTTTGGAGAGCAAGTAGATGATATGCTCCTGGCAATTCTCACTTGATTAAGGATCTTCACTGTAGATGAGCTTAAATGCTAGCAGAAACAGCTGGAAGAACTAGGAGCTTCTATTAGGAGCTAATGATAATCTGAGTGGAGACGCGTGCTGCTCTCGGGGACTGCGCCCAGCATTAAGACTCGTGTATCAGTGGAACTCTAGTTGCAGGTCAAGACAAAGTAGGCCATAGCCGCAAGAGGAGATGACAGTTGTTTGGAAGAACAGCAGAGCAGGCTGGACAGTACTGCAGGAGAACACAGATGGGAAACATAAGGTGGATATGAGAAAGAAATGAATCAGCTAGGCTGGACCTTGGAGTCAGCTGGATAGCTGCTTGTGGTCTCAGTGGGTGCAGGCTCAAGCTTCAGTTAATGAATGAAAGGAGACAGTGCACAATTCGTCCTGTCTTTGCCCATCCATGCAGTGTGCTGTCTCACCCCAAACCTATAGGTAAAAATGCTGAAATATTTCCTAATTATCATTCACACTCAAGAGTTTCTAGCATTACTCCAGAGAGGATAATAGAGCAGGTGGTACATGCAGGATGATCATCTCTTTCTGCTCAGTAGCATTCAGAGAGCCTGTGGTGGTACTTACTTCAAAAGACAATGTAAATTTGGTTAAGTTTTTATGAAGATGATGTTAAGTGAGAGAGAGAGCAAGGAAGCTTGCAAACATGGCCTTTAGATCCAAAGCTGCAAAGAATGTCAGTGCCAATAACAATGTAGTCCCACAACTGGAGGTTCATAAATGGTTTTGCTGAAGCACTGAACCTTTCACAGGATAAGAATTACGGATCTTCTGCACCTGTGTCAGCCTGAGGAGATACCCTCTGCTTTGGAGTGGAACTGGGTCCCACGTCTCTATAACAGAACTTCCTCATGAGGGCTCCTGATTTGGTTAAATACTTATTTACAGCATGATCAAGTGATATAAGGAGATAAGCTGAATAATCCAGTGGACAGGAAGCTGCTAACCCAGGTAATGCAACGGCAGGTGTTCCAGTACTTTCAGTACTATTGGGGAGGCAGTAGTATTACCATGATAAATTTAATGAGTCCTTGTTTTTTGGGTTTGATTTCTGCCTCTAGCTGTGTTTTTATTCAATGGTGCATAAGCATATCTTGTTAATCTGTAAATAGAGTGAGTATGTAATGGAAGTGAAAAATGAGTTTACAGAAAACACATTTTAATGCAGGCCTAAACGATTTCCCTTAATGTCTATTTTTAGCTGGGTGGGTGCATTCCTTTCCTTTTGTAAACCAAAGGCACCGCTCATACTTTTTTATGCAAATTAGGCCTCCTGCACCATTAAATCATTTTTTATTGACTATTGAGCCTGCAAAGAAATGGACTGAACTTTAACATGCTACGTTATGATACCATAAAATACAATTTGTAGATCTTATTTAGATTCTGTGTTGTTGCTGTACTTCCTCTAAATAATTGTTATTACTGAAGAAGATTTATAGGCACCATTGAAAGAAAGAACTCTCCATTTTGCATGCATTGAAACACTGGCTGTGCGTGATTCCACATCTAAACCCCCTTGCTCCTGATTCTTTTCTGAAATGAAACAAGTCACATTATGCTGTTAGTTGCTAATAGAGCTTTTAATACGGCAGTATCCAGAACTGGTGACTTTAATCAGTGCCAGCATTTCACCCCTTCTCTTGTGCTGCTACATTTGTGCTAACTTTGCAAATGAAGTGTCTGTCTTCAGGCTGCAAATCGTCACTTTGCACATCCCCATCCTCATTATTGCCACATGCATGGCGTCATCTGCTATGCAGCACTTGGCAGGAAAATGCCCTGTTCCTTGGGAAGTGCAAGTAAAATACTGTCCTCCCACAAACTTTTGAATAAGGCTGTGCACATACTCAGCTTGACAAGGTACACGGTCTTGCTTTCAGTTATTGTAGATAGCTTCAGCCTCTCGGAGGCAAGGGAGGGGATGCATGCTGAGATTTTATAATGATTAACTAGAGAGAAATGTATATGAGTCACTCTTAAAGAGTATAGCTCTTACCAAGGGGAACTAATGTTTTTTTCATGTTGACAGCTTTGAGAATGACGTTTATCTGTAGCACAACCTAGGGATGGCTAAGAAATATTTGAGCATTTTCTCAACAATGTCTCACCGTTCTTCTAGAAGGACCACTTCAGAAGTGGAAGGGTGGTCAGCCATGCTGTCATTTCAGTACACGATCATTTTCAGTGTACCAACAGAAGTGCTCTTTGTGGTCCCAGTCTCATGTCACATAGGCCAAGAAGGAGCCTTTCCATGGCCAGACAGGACTGCCTTTGAGATGGTCCCCTGCTTACTTCTGCCCAGCAAGCTCCATGTCAGCATGCCAAGTCTCTACCGTCATCTGAGTCTCCTAGCATTCTGAAACTGGCAGAGTTTCAAAGCTATTTAAGAGGCATTTTCAGGCTAATTTCCCCCCTCACAGAGACTTCCTGAAAATCTTCACTACCTTTAAAAGTCAGGGCATTTAAGGTTGTGTATAATTTCAGAATAATTTATCTAAACCTGGAGCCCAACTTAGCCATTTCAAATTGACTCTTGAACTATCAATACTTACTACATTACCATGTCAGTTTAAAAAAAAAGGAGACTTTGAGCTTTTGCAGTGATAACATGTAGAACACAAACAGGTTATGGACCAAAGGGCAATGGCTGCTCTTCGAAGAGAGAGATTTATTTTATATACCTATGTGCATATATACATATGTGCATACATACCTACATGCATCCATCCATCCATCTAAAAACAGTTTCCCTTTTCAGTTATGTGTGGCAGTGAAAATTGAATATCACTTCTGAAGCCTTTTGCAAAGCTTTAATGCATAATAAATCTAGAATCAGAATGGACTATTTCAGTCAGAAGGGACCTACAATGATCATCTAGTCCAACAATGATCTAGTCCAAATACTGAGACATATTTAACTAAAGTTTAACTATGAGATAGGTTATGAAATTTATGTGTAACATGAGAAATTACTTGATTAACAAATTGACAGTCAAACACATTAGTATGCCTCTTGAATTTTTTTTTCCTAAGAAAACCACTAAGGTAGTTGCTGATAGTTGAAGAAAGTGAGTGACTGAGCAGTCTCTTCCAAGAGCTCTCTTTTGATTTTCTTTAGAGTATGTATGAGGACATGAATGTGTGAATACACGATATAAATAAGTCTCTGTGATAAAAGCCTTTTGATTTTAACAGTCTCTGAAAAGTTAAGAGATAGCTATCTCATAAACTAGACAAATAAGCAGAGAGAAACACTTCTAATAATCTTTTAAAATGTGGAAATACTCTTTTAAAAAAGTTAGCTAATGTCCAGCTCTGTCAGATGTATCTTCTTACTCTGACATGTTTAAAGTTCTTAGTAGACAGTGATGGCTTATTCTGTTCTTTTTTTTTCCCAGATTATTTGGAAATACATATGATGGCTCCAAGTGGCTACCAGCCCTGCTTCCTTACAGCTCAGTTCACCACTGTTTACATTCCTGACTGAGGAGTCCTTACTACTGTCCTCTGTCAGGACAACACCTACAGATGTCCATGGACATCTGTATAGAGCCCTTAGCATTAAAGAAAGATCCATTCAGTGGATCCACTTGTGATAGTAAGCACTAACTATAGTAGTAAGCACTGTGTAGGATCATGGCCTCATGTCTTAATATGCTTAAGGGAGATGATATGTAATTAACGTGAAGAAAGGTCACTGACTTATTTCAACTAATGGTAGGGTGTTTTTTGGTTTGTGTTCTTTCTTTTTTCTTTTTTTTTAGCTGAACTCTTCATGGAACAACAGCATCTCAAAGAAGCAGGCTTTTGTATCCAGGAGGCAGCTAGTCTTTTCCCCACTTCTCATGCTGTACTGTACATGCGTGGGAGGCTTGCAGAGATGAAAGGCAATTTGGAGGAGGCTAGGCAATTGTATGATGAAGCGCTCACAGTGAATCCAGATGGAGTGGAAATTATGCACAGCCTGGTGAGTTTGCAGGGGCTCAGCTCCATTATAGTATTTATGTTCCTGATTAACTGTAATAAGAGGGGAGAGGGCTCATGCTTGCTCTGGGTGCCATTGTCATCCTAATCGTGAGAGCAAGTGACTGTTCCAAGAATAAATTGGGTAGCTTGAACCTCTATTTTAAGACTGGATTGAATGTTTTTAACTAATTAGGACTTGTGTCAAAAGTAAATATCTTAATTGACAAAGTATGATAGTTTTGGAAGTCAATTCACTGCTTTGTCTCTGCTGCTTTTCCTGCTAACTGTTAGGCATTCTAAATAAATAGTACACTGACGTTGGAAAGATCTGAACTAAATAACTATAGAATATAGATACATATGGGGTTTGTAAACCTTGGGCTGGAGCCTTGTGTCTACTCAAATCAAGATAAAATATGAGTTTATGATAAAATTAATCTGTTATTGTCTTAAGCTGCATCTTAGCTCCAACTTTGTGTAGGGGCAGTGACTCCACATTTGTGTGGTTTTTTTGGCAACACTGCTAACCAGCAAGTATTTTTTCTGTTGCACCATCCCTCAAACAAACTTATTTACAGACACAGGGCCTAGAGGTTAATAATAATAATAGTAGTAGTAGTAGTAGTAGTAGTAGTAGTAGTATAGGAAGCTTTGTGGAAGACCGAAACCCACTTCTGTTACAAAATCAAAACAGTTAATCATCTTTCATCAATGATGTGTCTTGTTAACTGTAGTCCTTTACTAGGTCTCTCTGGGATTTTAGAAGTCTTTCTTGACTAATTTAATTTTTACAGGAATCCTATATCCATGTGACCACCTTGTGTCTTTGCTAGCAGATTTGTATTTCCTGGCATAAATTTGGTCTTGATGAGGTTTGCAGGCAACTCCAAAAGTGAAGGGGTATCAGTGCACAAGACGACAAACGTGAAGTGAAGTTATAATTGAGAAAAAATAGTAGAACCTACAGGCAAGGGATGAGATATTTGGTAATAACGAATGTTCAGTGCAAAACTAGCAAATGAATAGCTGGTGCATATGTCAGGAGAAAGTTACAAAACAGCTGTGCACATATCGGCCTTATATGGGGCAATAATATTAATTTGTTGCTGTGATTCAGCCTTTGCAAAATCAGTTGGTAAAAACCTGGCAAGATAGAATGATGTTCTTTGCTCAGTTAGTGCCATGATTTCAGACAAGTCATTGGTATCAGAGCAGCCATCAAGTTAGATGCCAACATGATACTAATAGCTTTCATTTTTGTCTTATTTTATGGGCAGAACCACGTACTGTGTCTTCCCATTTCAGTTGCTTGCAATTTTCTGAAACTAGTAATTTGGAGTAAAAATTTCTGAGATGCACACCTGCTCTGTGACCCAGCTTACTTCAGAAAATGTCACACAACATGGCTTAACTGTTTCTGGAAATGAAGCTAAAGAAGAAACCTGAAAGGCTTCTGTGACACCTTCTTTACTGTGCTTTAGTGTCTTCAGGTTTTGTCAGGAATGGGTAGTCTTTGTAACGTATTAATGTGCTTTTTACCATCCCTAAGAAAATTCTTCCTAGGATATCCAAGTTATAAACTTTAAAAAACACGTTTTATACATGCTTAGTAGATATGTATTAAACCTCTGATGAGTCTGTGAATGCTCATTCCTTTCAAACCCTGGTAAGCTCCATCATCTCTTAGTCAAGGGATGGAAGTAAAGTTTAGTAGAGGTGAAAAAGACAGTGAGATGAGGAGTTTGGGGGCAGAGACTCAGTCCATGAGCAAGCAGGGAAGATAAACTCAATAACAAAGTAAGAGAAATACAGATAGTTAGAAAATAAGATAAGATAGGTAACACTGGCTAAGACTGGATAGATCAGAAGAATGACTGGGTTAAGGAACCAGGCCAAGACACATGGTTGAGGGCTGGGCATGTTGGAAAGGATGAATTAAAGAGATTGGTCTTATGACAGAGACAAAGGAGCGTGAACCTGTAAGAGTACCTCTACCCCATAGCTTTCAGTCTCCTTAAAATTCTGAATCTTCCCATCCTGGTGTCAGCAGATACCAGTGAAAATCACTTCCTTAAGCACATACCTCATCTCCTTTAGCTTGGCCATGCTGGCAGCCTGTGGTTTACACCTGTTAGCTAAGATAGCAAAGGTCTGGTCTATCCCTGCCGATACGAATCATGGCAGTAGTTATAGGATGCCACATAAAGGCATTCCTTTGTATGCTTTTCCAAAAGCTAGGAAATTGTGTATAACAAATTAGAAGCATCTGATGAGCGCTATAGAAAAGCCTGTAAAGAAATTAATCATTCTGCCTTCAGAACAGAACTGGAATAATGTGCAGTAAACAAGGTTTTTAGGGCTATGCATCAAATAAAAAGGGCAAAAATAAAATACTGAATGGCTGCTAGCTAAGTGATTTTGTCCTGTGTACTGAATGAGATGGTGTGCCCATAGAGAACTTAAGACTGGGTTTATGCAATTGAGGATATAATGTAGCAAGCGGTAAATTCTGCATCTCCTCAAGGCAGAAGACGTGTGGATGCCTTTCTGAAATGTATGTATTAGCCAAGTACTAGCTGTACTGTTATTAAAATACAAGTTCTTGAGCACAGTATGTTCAGTCCCCTACCAGAGGGAAATCTATGTCTGGGATTATTATGCAGGAGACCAAACTAGATTATCAGCTAGTTCCAAGTGGCTTGAAACTATGCAAGACACATACACAGGCAGCTGAAATTAAATTCACACATGCTGTTTCAGTGCTGGCTTCCCCAAACATTTGAGTACCTAGTCTTCCCACTGTAGTAATAGTGTTGTGGATGTGTAATAATTTAGGGAAAGGGGGTCTGGTTATGAGAATTGCTGTTTGACTTAGTGCAATTGCCAGCCAACTGACCTAGTCCACTTTAAGGGAAAACTCTGCTGTAGGCAGTGCCAATTCTCCCTGGTGTATCAGCATCAATTAGCAAAGTACTCATGTCTCTTCCCCTGGGCTCTCAGAACTGGGTTGTCAAAGCTATATTTGGAAAATTCCAACCTGAAGAGCATTGCTGCCTTTAAATGAAGGGCACAGATCTAGCAATGAATGAGTCCATTGGGTGTCAATAAGTTCACTTTTACAGAGGGTACAGTCACCACCATAATAAACACAAGCTCTTTATGTTTTACTGTGACTGTAGGGTGTTTACAACGGCTGTCAAATCGTCGTGCTTTCCATATGAAGCACACTGCTGCATGGGAGGGCAGCAGCGTACAGCGGGACTGCAGTGCTGAGGGCATCTGAGGAGCTAGGTAGCGCGCTCCGCTTCATCGCGGGGCTGTTGGCACTTGGTGTCCGATACTGTGGTTAGGTAACCACGGGCACATTGAAAATACCACGCAGTTGTGCCGCTTTTTGCTAGCGCTTGCATTTTGTAAGTGATGCCACAGGATCCTTAAGCTTGTATCAAGAGTCCACCAATGGCCTTTACAAAGTAAATATGACTGGCTAATACCTATCTAAGGAAGCACGTTTGTTGAGGAGTTTTGTTTTCATTTGGAAAAAACACATAGAATCCATTTTTGGGGCTATTGGGAGCGTATTTATGTACCAAAGTACTCCTGGTGAGGTGTGGAGCTACTCCTTTGGTTGAACTGTTTGCTGTCAGAAGAAATTAGCTTGGCTTGGCCTTTAGAAACTGTACATAGTGTAAGACCACAGCTTTCTTTAGGAAATACAACTTGCTAGGGGTTTTTTCCACATTTTTCCCTGCTCTGTCTCACATGTTTCTGTCACCTCCCCTTACTAGAACACCCCCATTCTTTTCTTCTTCCCTTTCACGCTCCTGGGGCCTGCTTGCAAAGTTCACAGAGCACTTCTCCCTTCCAGGGGGGCTGGTGGAGTTTCTACTGAGTAGGTATCTTCATTGGTCCAGAAACAAGAGCTTAGTGCATATCCCCTTGTCTTACACTGTGACTCATCAGCCATGCCAGGTGCTAATCTCTTGACAGCACATTTCTAAACCAAATAACTACAGCTTACTTCTTTCAAGATGTACCAGATTTGGTTATATAACATCATGATATACACCGCTTTGGGACAGTGATGAGAAAACTGACATGTGCCCAACCAAGTCAGAAAATACAACATAAGCCAGGACAGATGACGCCTCCTCGTAAAGCGATGCACAAATCCACCTACCTGTATGTCACTAGGGAAAGACAGAGAAATTTGCTAGTTCCCAGTCATAGTGCATTCAAGTGCCATTCTCCCTCTTGATTCAGAGAAGAAAATGAATGCCAGCATGTTGGATTTGAGTCCTAAAGCTCCATATGTAATATTGCAAGATAAACTAAAAACCTACTGAGATATGCAGAAAACTCTTGCCCAGCATGCATCTCACATAGCCCTTTGAGTTAGAACAATTCTCAACATGTTTTAGTTCAGGGAAGAAGAGACAGAATTGTGTATTTAAAAGGGAAGGAAGTGGGCTCCCTCATCTCCATCACTGTGCCAGATTTAATGGAAAAAAACAAGAAAATGTGGTCAAAACAGAAAAAAAAGTCACTTGACTCGTACTTGAGACTTACTGATTGCAGTGGAAGATTGTAATGATTCCTCACTTCTCCTGAAGGCTGGGGCAGGGATGATAAGGTTACCAGAATGCCACGTAGCTGTCTGCACTGCCTCATCCCTATGCTTGATAGTGGAACAGTGAAATATATATTGGGTTTTGTTTGGTGAGTTTTTGTGAAGGTTAAAATGGAAAGCAGTCTTCACAATGTGTTTCTGTGTTCTGTTCTGACCACATAAATGGGTGGGAAACATAATCTAGTGACAATGTATTTGATTTGTTCCATCATCAAGTCAAATAGAATATACAGGTAACACTGGTTGTGCTATCATGAGAGTTCTGTTTTTTCTTAGAGAGACTCTCACCTGCACCACAGAACGTAAGATCAGCAGCCACGCAGAAGGGCTTTACAGTTATATAGTACCCTCCAACTGAAGTTGGCAAAACAAGCATCCCACTCACCTGAGTTTGTTACCTAAGCTGGGCCAACAAATGGACTGTTGGCTGTTTTGTGACCCTTGTTTTCTGAGATTAGTATAGATTTTGGCCTTTCCCCAGGAAGGCCTGGTTATTTTTTGGAGAAGTTCCTATGGTAAATGCAGTTTGGGAGGTATCAACCACATAGCAGAATCATGGAATGGTTGAGGTTGGAAGGAATCTTGGGAGATTGTGTAGCCCAACCCTCTGTTCAAGCAGGTTCAGCTAGAACAGGGTACCCAGCACTGTGTCTAGCTGGGGTTTGAATATCTCCAAGGATGGAGACTCCACAACTTCTCTGGGCAACCTGTTGCGGTGTTTGATCACCCTTAGAGTAAATAAAGCTTTTTCTCGTGTTTAAATGGAATTTCTTATATTTCAGTTTGTGCCCATTCAGTCACTGGATACCCCTGAGAAGAGTCTGGCTCCATCTTCTCTACAACTTACAATCAGATATTTAACCATATTGATAAGGTCCTGCCTGAGACTTCTCTTCTACAGGCTGAACAGTCCCAGCTCTCTTAGCTTCTCATTGTATGACAGATGCTCCAGTCCTTTAATGATCTCAGTAGTCCTTTGCTGGACTCTCTCCAGTATGTCTGTGTCCTCCTTGTACTGGGGAGCCCAAAACTGGACACAATACTCCAGGTGTGGCCTCACCAGTGCTGAGTAGAGGGGAAGGATCGCCCCCCTCGACCTTCTGGCAACACTCCTCCTAATGCAGCCCAAGATACCGTTCGCTGCTTTTGCTGCAAGGGCACATTGCTGGCTCATGGCCAGCTTGCTGTCCACCACGTTCTTTTCTGGAAAGCTGCTTTCCATCCAGTCATGCCCCCAAAGTGAATCTGCAGCTAATACCAGGAATTTTTTCTCCAACTAGATACTAAACGTAACATTGGCACAACCGTACTGGGTCAGACCTAGAGGTTCAACTAGTCCTTCTCTCCAACAGCAGCATAAGAACGAACCTAGGAAAGAATGAGAGCATGGCAGGCATATATGCTACTTCTAAGGTTCTGACTTAGCTCAGGGACATACTGAAGTAGACATAGATTCTACTTGCTTAGTAATTCACAGTGGATTTCTCCTTCCTGAACTTGTCTTGAGCCTGCATTAGCTTTCAGCATTCATGGTACCCTTCAGCAAGGAGACCTGCAGGTCTGCTTTCTGCTGTAGAAAGAGCTGCCAAATTTTGTATGTTCTAGATGCAGCTCTTCATAGGCACACTGATGCACCTTGTTCTTAATTTGGAAGACAACACACCACTGATTCTTATTCATCCCCCCTCCCATTACTGATTTTATAGATATTTATCACCAAACTAGTCCCACTGCCTTCATTATTGCCGTTGTGTCTCTCTGAATTTCTTACAGTTCTTTTTAAGATGAGAAGGCTAGAGCAAATAACGCACTTACAAAAAATTAACCGAGCTTCAAAGGCAGTGTTGTAGACTCAGTGTTAAAAAACTTCACTGTCCCTTGGGTCTTCTACTCATATAATTATTACCTATATACAATTTCATACAAATACAGCGTTCTATTTGAAATGTTTTGTATTAACCTGATCTTGTTATCACAGCTCTGTTTCCATCTCCTCATGCCTGTAGGGGCTAGATTTTTTTCTGAATGGTCAGCATCTCTAATGAATGCATGGTGATTTATAATAGCAGAGAGCAGTGTAACGGTGTTGTCGCAGGTCCTTGCAGAGATGTCAGTGTCCCAGTCTGTGAATACAACCCAGCCAGCAAGCATGCAGTTCTAGTCTTTGATACATATTTTTCATTCTGCTTGCCAGAGACATCCTTTTAGCGGATGGAACCCAAATTTCTCTTTGCTGGTAAAGCTGAAGAGCTTGACTGAGAACAGGTTTTTGTATAGATTATGTTCCTTTTGCCTAAGATAAGTACATTACTTTTGATTAGATTTGAGCATTTAAAAACTATATGAGGTTTTGTTTAAGTCTTCTGCTCTTAATTGTTCAGTTGGATGCAAGGGCTGAATGAAAAGAAACAGCCTTTACAGAAAATCTTGGCCTGTTTAATTTGGCCTTCATTGTGTACTTAGGATGCAATTTCATGTTCATTTTAGGAGAAAAGTCAACCTATTGTCTCCAGACTCGCATTTGGTAGCATCAGGATAATTTGAAGACTACAGTTTCCACTGATTAGAACATGGAAATGAATTATTTCTGTTCATTTATTTCATTTTACCTCACAGTATGGTGCATGCATCCTTGTTTTCAAAGGCATCCATTCACATAATAAAAACATGGCTTGATTGCTTAATATTTTCAAGGATGACATGCGTTACTTCCTTGGGGATTTGTTTCATGCTGCCATGGTGTAATCATATAAATCATGGGGCAGATTCTCAGCATGGGTAGATTATTATAGCTCCATCATACCAAGGTCTGTATGTCTTATAAGGTAGCTAGGACCCTAATTAAAAGCATTTTTACCTTGAAAGCTGAAGTTAGAATGCTTTCTGTGCTTAAATGTGGGAACAAAGGAGCATAGTTTTCATATTAATAGAGTTATTTATCATCTAAGGAGCTGCTTCAGGTCCATAGTTTATCCAATTTGTTTGCTGTTTTGTAGATAAGTATGCTGTGGTCTGTTTCCATTTTCTAGTGACATTTCTTGCTCAGTTTTTCATATTTGTGTACAGAGACTTGAACATCACAATTAAAATTTATCCCTCTGTAGTTAAGACAACTGGGCCTTTGTCCTAAGTGTAATTAGGTGGATAATTGTATCTAGAGACACAATGTGTGACCTGTTTTTATCTTTTCTGGAGATATTTCTTCCTAGCTGCATTTGATGCTCCCGTTGCTCTTGTTTTGGCAAAGATGATAAGCGGAGTTAGGGACTGGGTAATTTTGGTTAGGCGGACCGTTGTATTACTTACGTGATACTGAGAATATTTTTCATTATCACAGCTACTACTTAAACAAATACTTAAAGGCAATCTCTGAGAAATTGCTGGCCTAAGAACTTGAATTTCAGTAGGTAATGACAGCAAAATGAGTTTCTAACTGTTCTTTGACATACAAAACGATTGAAGCTTTACTAGTAACACTTTTTAAAGTTGGGTTTTTTTTCTTAAATACATATATACATTGAGTTCATTACTTTAAATATTTTTGGATAGTATCAGATGTGTTTTTTATGTTTATTATCCAGAATTTCTGTATGTAATAAAGGGTTATTTTAAGGTTTTGATGTATGTATTGACTGTAGTTTTTAATTACATTGTGTCTGTGTGATCCTGGGTCGGTGTGGCTTCCGAGTTACAATATAGTAAAACGCATAGAAATAGAAAAATAAAAACCGACATCGCAGATTAAAGTACTCAAGATATTTATGGATACACACGGCATATGAAGGATACGTATGCCATGTCCTCCAAACCTAGGAAGCCACAAGCCACGTTATTAGGAGTTTTTGGGGAGGATGCTGACGCAGAGGCGATTCAGAAAGGGCGAGGTGGAGCACCCAAAGCAAACGTACGAGAGCTGAGCGAGCTCCTGGTTCCTCTTCCCAAGCTGAGCACTTGTTCCGTGGGTTTTATCAAAACGCTTCAGGCTAGGGCTCCGCTACTTGTGCTACAGGGTGGGCCCTTCCTCTGCCCGAGCGCGAAGCGCTGCAGCCCGGCCATTTCCCGCTGAAGGCGATTCGCTGGGGAGGGCTGGGGAGGCGGAGGAGGAGCAGCCCTGGCTCTGCCAGCCCCGGCGCAGCCGGCGCCGCTGCGCTTCCCGCTGCGATCGTGTGTCACGCTCTACTCTAAACCTCTGTAAAACAGGGATGAAGCTACTAATCTACTTCATCTGGGGTTTGTGGAGCTTAATTACTATCTGCGCATACTTTCAGATGACGGGCGCTCTGTAAGCGCAAAATCTTACTTATTTGAATTACACGTTTTGATCCCAATGTGCTTTATTCATTTCAGCTTTTGGACCACAAATTATTTTGGGCAAAGTACTGCGACTGTTCAGCACAAATGATGTGCTTTACAGCTCTGAGTACCCTTGCGTCCCTAAATGTAAGTAGTGATGAAAACATTGAGGTGGGAGTGGGATTTAGCAAGCAGATCTGCCAAGTATTTCTTCCTCTCGCAAGGATTTGTTTTCATTAGAGGACTCTGCCTTGCCTGTATGTTGTGCCGTGCCCTCCATTGTATTGATAAATTGTTACAGCGGTGCTGTGAAGAACAGAGTAAACAGAAGCAAATGTGAATCTGACTGCTTTCTAGCACAGCCCTCTTCTCTTCCTGGGGACAAGATATGACAACGCCTGCAAAAAATAGCTTTTTGCAGGGGGGAGGGTGCTTCCTTTCTCTGACAGTGAATGTACCCTTCTGCTCTGCAAATAGAGTGCAAGCAGAACATCTTTGAACCAGCACAGTTTCCCCTGGTGAGAAGGGGGTTGGATTTTTGAGAGAGATGACAGACCTAAAGGTAGAAAAAGCATTCAAGTAGACAATCGTTACAAGCCTTTCTAAAAATGGAGCAACCTTGAACAAAATGCCTTTTTTTATTTTTTCTTTCTTAATTAAGTAAGTAATAGTGACAGTCAACAGGAGATTCTAGCAACCCAAAGGAAGACCAGTGACGTCTTCTGTGATGCAGCTTGGAGAGCTACAGACTGTGACTCTTTTAGGTCTACCTAATATGGAGTGTACAAGAAAACACTGCAAGGGTGAATTTGCTAAGTCCTAGTCTCTGGCAGGATATTTTTGGACTACTCTGATAGTACAAAACATTTAAACAGTTTAGCCCACCCCATAAATTTTCCCTTGATGTGCAAAAATCCCTATATGCTGTTAACATTTTTTCCTCACAATTTTTATTCTGTTCAATACACTGCATTTCTCCAGTACACTTGGAAAAACAGGCAAATGGTGATATACAGGTGTATAAGAGAAAAGGGGAGGGGAAAGAACTGGGAGGGACATAGAAGAGACAGCAAAAGGCGTAGACTGCTGCTCACTTTAAAATACCAAGGTAAATCATTGACCAGAGACAGTTAAAGTCACTTCTCTTGCATTAGCTGTTCGACAGGTTGTTTCTTCCTTTTCCGTCCCTCTCTGCCTTGTAGATTTCTGCAGGAGATGAACCCAACCTTGATTTGCCCCCGAAGGCTCTTTCAAAGCTATTTATTTGCTATTTTATCCAAGAAAGGTAAAATTCACTACAAAGAACCTGAAAGTGCATTTAGGTCAGAAGCTTGTTCCAGTGGTGTTGAAGGAGTGTCTGAGAAGAACAGAACAAACAATCCAGGGCCAAGAAAGAGGGAGGAACTCCTCAGCTCTTTTGAAAATTCGACTCCTGAGGCAGGAACTTAATAGAGGTTTCCTGTTTGTTCTTTGTGACATCTAAACTTGTGCGTTTTTAAGGTGTTGAAAACACTCCGCTTGCTCCTTTCCTCTCATGATTCTATAAAGCTCCAGTCTATCAGTGAGCTGCTGTTTAATATTGCTAATGTGACTTTTGCCTGTCTTTTTGCGGAAGTGCTCAAGAGAGTGAAGCCCCAGCTGGAAAGAGAGGTGGGGAAAAAGCCCAAACCACCTATGATGGTCAGGGATGGGCAAGAGAGAGCTTGACTTGTCAGGGTAGCAAAACAAAGGCTAGGAAGGGATACATTTGCTCTTTGCAGGTACGTGTGGAAACCAATAGCGAATGCTGTGGGGAGAGAAAAGCTGCATCAACTAAAGGTTGCATGTCTATCTGCTATAAATGGGTGCTGGAGATTGAAGAGGGCTCCCAGCCATCAGTAGAGAGAGGTTCTGGAGCAGCCTTCCAGGATGAGATGTGGGAAGAACAATCTGAGCCCTCTGATACTGGAGCCTGATCAATTTACAAGGGAGGGAGGGGCAGCCCTGAAGGTTGCTGTAAGTGGGGCTTAACCAAACCCAAAACAGTGCTTGCCCATTCAGGCGCACAGGCTGCCCTGCCCAGACCACCAGTGACTGAATTCATACTATCCTCACATGTGACGTGAAACCCAGAGTGTCCAGCTAGGAATGTCTTGCAGGCCCACCTGCTGTCCTGCCTTCCTGTTTCCTTTTTCTTTTGAAGAACTTCTATTCTCAGAAACATTTCATAATTATTTTGAGTTTTATTATGTTTTTAAATCAGAGGTGGAGTTTGAATGTTAGTAGGGCTTCCCTGGAATACAGCCCTGACCTCCATTTTTTATATGTATTTTTAATGAGTTGTCAAGTGGCTTGTGTGTATCATGAAGTGGAATGATGGCTGTAGCTGGACTCAGGAAAGCTGCACTGAAATCCTCTTAAAAGTAAGCAGCATTGTGGCAGCTCAGCTCTATTGACAATAACATCAAGTCAGTTTTAATAGTGTAGTTCCTTATTGAATGAATCCACCCTGTAGGAAACAGTATGACCTTCCTGTGTGTGTGCAAGACAAAAAAATCAATGTTAATCCCTTGGGAGGAAAAATATAAGATTAGTGGAACAGTTGAGTGATTCTAATGAGAATCAGATGGCAAGAATGTTAATTTGAAGAGAGATACTCGTATAAGCTGTCTGAAGGTATAACACAATAGTTTCCATATATCACCAAATGCCATGTATTCTTCTTAGGTACATATCTGCAAGGTGTAATTTAATGGATTTGCAACTCTCCTGTATGGCTTCCTGACAGACCAACAGGGGATTTTCAAGCTAATCACCTTTCAGTGGGGAAATTTATGACCAGTGTAGTTCGCCGAGCCTTTCCTCCGTTAGGAAGGGCACAGGCTGGAGACAGTCGTGGGGTGCAGCATACCAGCTGGGAACTGCTTAATCAGAAACAGGCTTGAGCATCTCTGTCTTGTGGTTGCGCTCTGGAGTCATGCAGTTCACTGGCATTGTCAAATATAATGTTTGCAGAAATTGGTCCTCATTACTAGTATTTTTGGAAGTTGGGTGGGTAGTAATTTTTCTGTCATGCTTTACTTAATAGCTATCAGCTTTGTAAGAAATAAACAAAACAATGGGCTTTTATACTTGCTCTTTGCTTCTGAGAGTCTGAGGTGGCAATTCCATTTTAAGTGCTTTTAAGTCATAGGTGAAAATTCACCTTGCCTAATTCTCAGCCTTTAGCTTAGGTAGGTGAGTTGGTCACTCTCTCCACCTGTTGCCCAGAGAGAGGGACTTCTCCAAGGCTGGTGCAGAGCCCCTTTTGTTATGCTCCTGCTCTGCATTGCCTTGTGGAAGAGTCTACCTCTGTTCTTCCCCTGAAGATAGAGGGAGATTGTGCAATTAAAGGGGTGCCTGTGTTTATATAGACCACATACCCCTTTGAATTAGTCACATGAGGCAGTTGAGTATCTCCCAGTGCATGGCCTAAGGCAGGAAATGAGGAGAAATTACGCTGACTTGTTCCAGAGAAGTTACTGCATTGATGTTTTCATATTTAGTCCAGTTCTCTCATTGCTTGTGTTCACTTCCTCAGCATTTATTTTAATGCAAAGAGTAGGCTCAAAAACATCAGTTTTGCAGTTGTATCACTTACCGGGCTGTATCTGCTTTCCAAGATTGTCACCAGTGTAAGTGACTGCAAATAAAAATTAACTGGAACACAAATGGCAGCATCTCAGTGGTGCCAAGCTGTACACTGGAGATTATTTGTTTATTCTTTTATTTTCCAGCATTGACTAAACAAAGATAAGCACATAAATGCTGTAGCAGAGCTTCCCAAATGGGATTACGGGGGTGATAGGAGCTAGCACTTAAAATAATAGGTGCCAGTGTGGGAGAGATGTCACTGCCCACTCCTCCTCTTACATTCTAAGAGCAGAGCTATAAAAGAGGAGGCAGGTCTGTGGAGCTCTATGTGAGGTTTGCTGCTTTATTCAGGAATGTTAATCTTTTAGGGTTTGATTCATTAGGTTTGTACTGTGTGAGCTTTGCTTTGATTCCCCCAAAATCCAAGCTGTGGTTAATGTGACTCTGAAGGAGGGCCTTACTTCGTGAGCCTTAGCAAGTTTTACAACAAACCAGGCAAGCTCAATATAAGGTCTGAATTGAGTGGGGAGCAGGCCTCCAAGTCAGCTAATTTTGAATGTCAACGTGCATGGTACAAGGCTAATTGAGATACACAGAAACTGCCATGTGCCTTTTTAATTGCATTTAGACAAGATGTACAGTATTTGAGTCAGCCTGGCAGTGTTCCAGCTGATGAAAGTGATGATACCCGACACCAGTGATGATGTATTAAGTGTGCTTAATATCTTAGCACATATGTCATGAGGCACGTTAGAACCATTGAATAATTTAGGTGAGAAAGGACCTTTCCTCTGGAGGTCATCTGGTCCCACCTCCTGCTCACAGCGGGGCAGCTTCAAATATAGAACGGGTTCCTCAGGGCCATGTCCAGCTGAGCTTTGAGTATTTCTAAGGATGCATATTCCATCACCTCCCTGGGCGTTATTTTTTTATAGAGCGAAGCCTTGTTTGTAAGCAGTTATCCCAAAGTGAGTAGGGTGGGAGGCAGAGGGAGGGCAACGCTGCATATCTGAAATGGAGAGCCATTGGGAAACCGCTACCCGTGCTTTGGCTGTCGTGTATCTGGGGCTCTTAACCCTGGGGGTCATGAAAAGCTGCTACTCCATTTACTAGCACAGTAGGTGCCATTGCCGTTCAGTGGTAAACGTACCCTCGTATCCTCGCGGTCTCTGTCTCTCCTTGCGTTAGGAGCAACAGCTCCCCCTTCTTCTCCGGAACCTGTCAAGCCAGTCTGTATTGCAGACCTTAACACCTGCATTGAACATCACATGAACCAGCACTAAAGAGACAGCGTATGACTGAAATACAGCACTTGTTCGGCACATTTACGCCTAACGTACCAACCCAGCCAAACCTAACTGGTAGTGAAGGATGAACTAGGAATTGCATTTACAATAAATTCTCAAGCAGCTCTGAGATGGTGATTATGTTTTTAAACAAGGTTAGCTTCATCCTTATGTAAGTAAGGGCAGTGTTTTCCAAAACAGCTAATGGCAAGCGGGTTTGGCACTTCTATGGGATTGTATGGTTTTTAATAAAAAGCAGTGTTATTCCCTTGCATCTAAATGAAATCTCTAGAATTTCTGAACTTCTAGTTATAGTAATTTTTGTGCCAGATTGGCAGGCAGTGATATTTTCTCTTTGAAGCTGTCACTTGCAGCTCAGCAGAGCACAAGAGTGACTAATACAGATGAATGAAGCTAGGTTAAATTAAACAATGCCACAGTAAAGCATTTCTAAAGTCATATATGATCCTGTACTGCATTGTGGGGCTCAAAGCTTCATGTTGTAGGAGAGTATATCAACCTGTTAAGATACACAGCCAGACCCCACAGCTTTTAAATTTTTTCTGAACTGAGATTATGTACATGAGGATAGTTCGGGACAGGCTTCTGCAGGTACAAGCAGATAGCAGTTCTCCTTGTGACTTAAGTGAGAGTAAGAGATTCTGCACATATTTCATGCACATTAAGAGCAAAAGTGCTTGCAGTATCTTTGGCACCGGGTTCATGGACCATTTAGTATCCTGTTTGCCTGAAAAGCGTCTTGCCTTGAGAGCAAGAAAAGTAAATAAATGTAGAGAGAGACTGATAAAACCAAAAAGCCCTGGAGATTTCCAGGCTTCAGGAGAAGAAACCCTCACTTTAGGATTCCTTGCTGCTGTTCCTAGAATACCACAAATAGGTCAAACAAGCAACCGGGAAGCTCAGAATTGTGCAAGTATTTGAGATAAGTGTTAGTTTAACATTTCTGCAGCTTTAAATTATTTTTCTTTGACTATCACCATAGTCACCAGTGGTTAGAAGACTTTCTCAGCTCATAGGTTTTGCGTTCTCTGAGAAGATCTCTATTATATATTATTTGCTGGCTGACACAGCAAATCAGAGAGACTGGAAGCATATACCATTTTTAACTAATCTCTTACTTTGAGTAGTGAATGAAGAACAATCAAAGGAAATGGTTTGGAAGTAACCTATTGTTCAAAATCAGTTTTCCCAAACCAGCAAATATAAAATAGCAGCATCAAAAATAGCAGCATCACAAAGTAAAAATGGTGTATATGTGAGATCCTTGAGCCAAAAGGCAGCCTATTTTTTATAAATTTATTTTTAGCTTGGTCAGCTGTACTAAGTGATTTTATCAATGTAGCTGGTCTATGGAGTAAGAATGCTCACATAATGTAGTGTCAGTGCAGTCAGCTATGACAAGTTATGATACATACATGTAGTGCAAATCCTTTCAAATCAAATTCATACAACTGAAATTCTGTAAATGGATTACATCTCGATAGTCTTGCACTACTCAATTTTGCTCTCACAAGCTGGCATCACATGGGGACAGAAGAGCAGCCTTGGAAGTGCAGCCCTGCTATTTTTGCATACTTTGAACTAGATGACTTGCAAACTTTTTCCATCTCAGTGGTCATAGAGCCTGTCACAGTTTGAGAAGAACCAGAGGGACTGTTTCTTTGCACCTCCTGTAAGAAGAGAGTTCCCTTCAGAAGAGACTTCCCTTGCTCAGGTGCCACAGAGCTGATGGTGAAAGGTGAAACCTTTCAAATTAAAAGGAATTATGATGGCTTTTAGGTATCTATGGCAGCATAGCCCAGTGCTTGGGGCAAGGAAGAAACACCTATACTGTGCCTTTAACGCTACCTAGGCTTTAGATGTTAGGTAGGATTTGTTGTTCTCAAGGAAGGGGGTTAGGGAAGCACTTTCACACGGTGCAGATGCCACCCCCTTCCCCAGATGGCTAGCACTGCCACACAGAGCTTTGACAAGCCAAAGTAACTGTGCTTAAAATACTACTGTCCCTCACTTACTGCTCACAACACAAGAACCTGATGCTTCCACAGCTCCTCCAGATTGTTGGGAAATAAGCACTTCAAGAGGTAAATCAGGAAAGAGATAAAAATTAACTATCCCAAACAAAGCCGCTATGCTTCCACTAATCCCCACCCGAAGGAGAAGAGGCAGAGAAGGCCTGGGAAGCACCTGGTTTTGGGCGATACGGTGCATCTTAGTGCAGCTGCTACTGCTTTTACACCACACACAACCAACTAACAGCAGTTGTGGTCAGCAGCCCTGGCCTCCACAACAAAGGATAGGGTATGGCCAAGGTTAATGAGGACAAAGTACTTGATAAACAAGAAGTCTAACCACTTAAAGAGGGCAAGGGGAGGTCGTGGGAGGATTTTTTTAGATATCGCTGTCCAAAAACTTGAGGGTGGTTTCAACAGCCAGCCAGCATAGAGACTTAAGAGCAAACAAAAAAAAGCTTCAGTTGCAGCAAAGCAAGTGGGCAGTGCATAGCAGTTATAAAGTTAACTGAAAAAGTAAAAGAGATAATTTTTTTAAATGGAGTGAAATTGTGCGGCAGGTAGAATCTGAATGTGACCTGCTATGGCTTCCTTCCTATGCATTGTGATACGCTGCGTGTGGGGCTGTTTGTCAGCGACAGAGCAGGATTTTGTATTCAACATTGTCCCTGTCATGCTCCCTACCACCACCACCCCCAAATCGATATTCGCACCATGTCTTTGGCACGAGCACTTATGCTAGTTCTGTCTGGAGTGACTTTGCCTTGCAAGTAATTTTGTGATCGAGTTTGCCCAGCCTTTAAAAACCAGACCCTCAAGTATATCTCCACAGAGAGGTTTTCACCCTGAGCAAAATTAGTGCCTAAGCAGGATTGAAGAAGAAGAAAAAAGCCTTTTTTCAGGCTTTTCCTAAGTTCAGCAGTGTCACACAGATTTCTCCTGAAGAGACTCCTGCAGCTGTCCATCAGAGCTAGCCAGCAGCAAAGGCTGGAAGCAGAATGGGGGCTGGGGGAGTGATTTTTCTGCTGGGCCAGATCCTCTAAACAACAAAGGCAAGTGGATAAAAGCAAAAGACATGTTAACTGAAGCGAGCTGAACTGTTCCTTTGTCAGTGCCCGAGGCGCTCTCCGTTTATACTGCATTTAATTCTGTCATTTTGGGCCCTAATCCTGCACTGATGATAGGAGGGTGACTTTCTTCACCCATGCCTTAATCCATCAGAAAAACCCAGGCCTTAACATCATGAAAACCAACCTAGTTAGTCTGAATTTTTGTTTAAACCAAGCCCAAACAAAGGTGTTATTATTTAACTTGAAGCTCCGGTTTAAAAAATAATGAAAATCCAGTATTGCACATGATAAGCTCTAGATCCTAGTTAAATTATACTCTAAAAACCACAAAATGGAGATGATGTTGAAAATCCTCAACCAGCTTCACCCCATTAAAGCTACTGAAGTTTTGCCAAAATGTCCTCACTGGAGCTCTAGCCAAGGATTTAAGAGATCCATGTTTGTTTAAAATTGTCTCCAGACTACCTGAAAGTAGAGGCCCAAGATCTCTGCAGAACCATTGGGCATTGGTTTTATATGTTTTCATCTGGGCATGAATTGCTTTGAAAATACCCAGCAGAGCAATAAAAAGGGATTGGTTTTAATCTTTAGAGATGATAGCATGCTGTTACGCATCAAGGACACTCAAAAACAAAGCATCAGATAAACTGTACCAGGAGATTTTATTTTTTCTACCTTGGGCTTTTCTGAAAATAAAACCCATTCTGCATGGAGCTTGCAGTTGACGAGACATCTATAGGCTTGGTTTGTCATCCCAGAAGCATTACCACCACCGTGTTCAGACAATTCGCATGTGTGCCCGTGTGAAAACGCAGCTGGATTCTGCCCGTGCTCGGCGCCCTGAGGGAGGGCGGTCATTATCGCTGCTGAGACCTGGCCTCAAGCCAAGACCCTGCTTAATGCGATCAGAAGGTTTGGGTGAGACAGAGTGGATTTTACATCCTCTCCTCCGGGAGAGGGTAGGTGAAGTCAGAGTTTTATGCCCTACTGCTGCCTGAGTTTAAAACTAGTCTGTGCATTTTTTGTGTTATGCTGGACAGCATGGTGGACATAAGAGCGCCTTCTGCCATCCAGGTTTCAAATCATATTAACAACATTTATTTATGTAGCTGCAAATCTGTGATTTCTCTTGTTCGAGTTCTCTTCAGCAGTATCCTTCCCTGCCTGAATGAACAAGGTTATAAAAGATGGTAATTATAAATCTCATTGACTGCCTTGCATTCAAGGGCGTGTTCCTCCCAGCATTGCTGTGAAGCATGTTACCCAGGAGACTGTCCTGTACAATCCAAAACAGAATTATTCTGACCCAGCGAGCTTGTTGGAGGGGAGAGAACATTTGGGATGCTGACCTGCTGCCACAGCACAATAAATGCATTTTTCTCATTTCACAGCAGGGCAACGCCGTGGTACAAGGCCAATACATTCAAGTATTCTTTTGAGGCATGACTTGCATCTCACTGACAAGTGCTGGCTCCCTAAAGATGCAGAAAGGCAGCCTAGGACACAGGAATCACAAGCCAGAAGTCCTGCTGACTGTCCACACAATTTCAGCAGCTTTCTTTGATGGTTTGGTTGTCTTAGACCTTTCTGGGCTAAACCATAAACCCTGCAGACAGTATAGCACAGTATCAATAAAATCCTTTCTTAAAACATTCAAGTCAGGCTGTGCTTGTAAGACAGCCTAAAAAGCGTTTAATAAGTGACAGCTGGCTGTAAGGCCTTGCGCTGCTAACCACAGCATCTTCAATACCACCCTTTCCCCATCGATCTGATCACAGTCAGGATCTCTACGGGTGCTTTCCTCAGTCCTGAGAGGTTTATTATCGGCATCAGTCATGATGCCCTACAGTCAGGAAACTACACAAAGTCCTGTCAGTCCCCCACTCTTGCAAGAGGGTTGTAAAACCTGAGCAGTCTTATGCTCTGAGGGGGGGGAAAAAAAAAAGAAGATAAGAGAAAGCGCTTCCTAGAACAGTAGCAAACACAAAACATGGCTGTTGCCATCCATTTCCTCCATTACTGTCAGTGCACAAAAGCAACACAGTGCTATGTAGTAGCCTAGGCAGTTGCATCCTTTGTGCTCAAGTAGGAGAGGGGGATGAGGGGCAAAGCAGTCACTCCCAGCAGGTGTGCAAGCCAATTGAGTTTAGTCAGAAACAAATACATCATCCCCATCAGGGGCTGCTGCTGGAGCTGTGTTTTGTTGAGGTTTTGACAACGACTGAAGATGTCCCTCTCCCTCGCTCACTGTCTCCAGTGCTCCCCAGACACATGAGTGCTGGACTTATGTCATACTGCTTACACTGCTTACAAGGTCTTTTCCACCTTGCTGCCTCCTTGGGCATCTGAGAGACACAGGCTGGTTCACCGAGCGTACCCCTGCCCATCCTTCCTAGCAGAAAGGCAGACCAGCCTCATTAAAGTGAAAGGGCATTGCTAGACATGGGAATGGATGCAATGCTAGGGGCTGTACTGCTCTGTAAATGTCCTTTGCACTCCATATGGATTAAAAAGACTTCACAATGTTTGTGATTTAATTTTTTTTTTTTTTTTGCTTAGGTCTGTGGGCAGCACTGGAGTGTATCTTATGTGTATGTTTCTGTGCAATTGTGGGAGTTACCCAGTTCATTGTATTTAGGTAGTTGAGTTTTTTCACCCATTTGCTGAAAATCATGAGAGATTGATTTTACCCACTTTGCTGATGATCCAATATTTTTCCTCTGGCAGTCCTCAAGAAAATTCATTTTTCCCTCCTCCAAATATAGTATACATTGTTAGACTACTGCCAGGCTATATAACCAGCAAAATAACTGGTCTGTGGTGCAGACAGGTCTGGTGCCATCTAAACGAGAGAGACTCTACAGAAGTTTTCAGTTAATTCAAACCTGGTTCAGGTTACAAGTCATTGGAAGTCATCCTCTTACCTGGTGTCTCTGGAGAGGTTGCCGCCATTTTTTCCGTTCTCTTCAATTAAGTGACAGGCTAATGAGCCCATGCCTGCAAAGGAGGTATGCAGATGCTTTAGGAAGTCATGTGTATGGTTTCTATAGATGGCAGGCTGTCTAGAGTCAATCCTTTAATAAAAAGAGAATTAGCTATTCCTCCCCGCACATGGTTTTAGACAGCGCTATGCACCTTTAACATCATTCAGAGCTCATGTAGAGCCGTGTACCTGCCAAGCTGACAGCTCCTACGGTGCTTCTGTAGGAGCGAGGACTTCTCTGAATGGTGAAGTGCAACTAGATAGCTCTGCTGCAATCCCATGTGCCTATATTTATGTAAGAATCTCAGCACCTGTTCTCAGTATATGTACATTGCTTCTAAACCTAAAATGCAAATGTTAAAGTATAAAAGCTAAATACTCTAATCACATGCCAACAAAAACAATTACTGATTGCTGTATTTTGGCTAAATATTTTGATCTCAAGTATCCATCTGTAAAAGAGCGTCATATCACTTTGGAGTTTTAAACAGTTACAGAAATGCAGCTAGATCTGGACAAAATATGCTTGGTGCTTGGATGAGTAACAGTTTTTTTCATGCTTGACTTCCAGAAAGACAACTGATATGGAAGTGTCTGGTGTGGTTATTACATGACAATTAGCAGTTGTTTCTCTGCTGACAGATGTCCACATCAGAAAGCGCTGATTGTCTCTTTTGTTTGCAATTTTAGAGATACCATAATCAAGTAGCTTGGACCATCTCCGAGAGATATTGTCCTTTGCCCTAAAAGCACAGCCTCACTGCCAAGGTTCATGCTGGGGAAAGGCAGATTGTGTAATATTATAGCAGATGATTTATGCAGAAGTTTAAGTAAGTCCTTTATGCCAGTATAGAATTAAAAATTGCAGTTATTTCTGTGGATAGATGTCTTACCCAGGATAGATGAGCAAGCTGTATTTCAGCATTTTTTTTGCTAATGACCTGTTTCAACAATGAAGCGACACACATCACAGTGGTGGCATTGCTCTTCAGGGACTGCTAAGAAGCAAGAGAAGGGAAAGGAAGAATTTGTAAAGAAGCGGGGGACAACTTCACATGAACACGTTCTGGTGAACAAAGTTCACAAATTCTCTTACTGCACAGCTATAGCACGGAACATGTCTCAATTGAAAGCTTCTTAAAATGTCACAGACAAAATAATATTACAGGTAATTCAGGGAGAAAATAGCTGGGTTACATTAGTGTTGAAAAGAACACGGTGCAAACTGTGACCTAAATTAATATTTCTGCCTGTAACCTAGAGGCCTGTCCTCTTGACTTTCCCTCCTGCAGCCCACTGAAGTTAAAAGGAGTCCTTGCATGAGGGTTTTTTGCCTGAGGTAGGATTGCAGAATGATGTGCTGTGCCTGGCAGCGTGATTTTGAAACATTTGCTAACAGGCAAAGGTCTATGGGAGCAGACATGAGACTGGCAGGTGGGATTTGATAGCAGAGATTTTGTGCAGCTGCCAAAAAGTCACAGGCCAGATGCTGGAGCTGAACACGCTGCCTGATAGGAATGACGTTCTGGGGAAGAGAGGAAGCCAGCAAGTGTCTGTCAGAGAAAAGAATTTGATTCCGAGTCCAGCCCTGCCTTTACCTCGTCCTTCTCCTGGGGTCAGACAAGTCACAGCTCTGTCTATGCATCAGTATCTGGCCAGGCGTGGCGATGTAACTGCATTTTTTCATTATGCTGCACCCAAAAAGTACCTCACCAAGTCAGACTGCTCTTTGCTTCTCCAGAAGCTTATTTAAATCCCCTACTTACCGTCTGCTTTTCCTTCTGTCTCTCTCCCTCTCTCTCTCCCCTCTCTGCATGAGCTATCTTCTCTGAGCTCCCTGTTCCCCTCACACATTCATTCTGCAAGGTACATTTTTATTGGTATTCCTCAGAGACCATATTTTTACCAAGACATTGATCTTCCTTACTTTTTTCTCAGTCCTTGCTCTGCTGGAGGTCAGTTTCCTCTCTGAAAAGCACCAGCAAAGACAGAGCGTAAGCATGCATGCATTGAAACAAAGAAAAGCACAGCAGCAGACCAGCCATCTTTTACCCTTCCACAACCACCCTGATCAATAGGTAACTAGGAGTAGCACTGTATCCAGGCACCAAGGGTATCCACAGACCGACTGGTGGCTGACATGCTCCCACACCCTAGCATGAAAGATCTGGGCAAAGCCAGCAGCCTGCAAACCAGGCCAAGCACTTCACCCTTTCTGCCCAAAGGAGGAATTTCCTAAAAATACATGTCCTGACATACCGCTGAGCCACATGGCACAGTGAGTGCAATCCTATTTTCAGCCTGCTCTGCAGGGTGACATAGCTAGTTACACCTCCTCCCAAAAATGGCACGTCAGCAGCGCAACACTTGCTGGTGGACCATCAGCACAGCCTCCTGTGGGATGGTGATCTCCGCTGGAATTCCCCATCAAGTGATGGCACGCTCGTTGTGCGGAAGGCTGTGGTTGCAGGAAGCATCCTCAGCCCTGCTCAGTGTAATCAGGACGGCTGCTTTCTGCCCGTCAGTACAGCAGTGGTACTCTGCAAGCCCCAGATGGTTAAGGTCCCTAGGTGATGGACTGAGGAGGAGAGAGTGATCAAAACTAATTCTAATCTGACCCTAAGAGAAGCTCTCCCAATGGATATTATGCCTGTCTAGGCACGTACCTTTTGCAGCTCCACCAAGCAGGACAACAGTAAAGGAACAACGTTTGTTCCTTGGCCTTTGGAGATGATCGGTAGCCTCCTTCCAAACCATGGCTGGTTAGCAGATTCTGTTTTCCCAACTCTGAGGCTTATTGCAGAATCCCAGGAATGTTCCTGCGTTTCAGATATCCCAAAATAACTGCTCTAAGCTGTCCTTGGGGAAAAGCAATCCTTAGAGCAGCCTCTTAGCTCAAATTTTTGTCTTGAAGTAGCTGAGCTTGAGGGAGAGAACTTGTCTTTGCCTCTAGTCACTGGCTCCCACAGGAGAAATGAGCATTTTGGATGCTCGCAGTAAGAAGTTTGCATGTCAGCTTACTCACTGTCCAAGGAATTTCAAAGACTTTGTTCTCCTCATTTCTGTTTGCTGCAGAAACCTCCCCCCCCCCCGCGCATCCTCCCTGCAAATCTACTAGTTAGCTGACAGCTTCAGTAGCCCAGCCATCAGAGCAAACGCCTGGCAGTGCAGCGGGATTAGGAGCTGACAGAGCTGTTTTGAAGGTTTGTAGCCCACTCTCTTCCTGTGCAGTTGCCAGGCTTCCTTCCTCCATCCAGGGGAGACAGCGGAGCCGTCACAAACAAGGTGGTAAGTGGTTCTCTGACACCAAAGCCATCACTCAGACACTATGAATGGCCATTTCCTCTTCTGGGGGAACTGCGCATTTCCCTCATCAGCGAGAGACCTGACCTGCTTGGGTGTTGGGGGTTGTTGGAAGGAGCAAATCTGATCCACTGCGCAGGGCAGAGATTTCAGTCCATTAGCGAGAGGGCTGGTGCTCTGCTGCTCAGAGGTGGATTATCCCAGTTTCCAGGGAATCTGTAGCTCCTGTTTATCTGTGCCAATCATTTGTGTTCCTCTGTTGCGGTAAGTTATTCTCCATGTCCCTGAGGTGCTCATTACCACATTATTCAGGCTCTGTTTATGTAACGTTAGAAACTAAAATAAATTCCTGAAAGACAAAACTCCCCAGCTCTTCTCTGATCCCCTCTCTAAAGAGTGTGTAACACTGTACAAGAGAAGAACCTGATACATTTCTTAAACCCCTCAAGGTCCTGGGGTGGTTCAGTCGTCTCTGGAGAATAAAACTTGCATCCAGGCCTAAAGACATTGTCCTTGGCCTGATCTATCCCTGCAGTAGATGCCTCTCCACTGACCTCCAACTTGATCTTTGAGAATATTACTAGCGTTAGTTGTGGTTTCCCATCCACAGCCCTCGAGATACCACTGTAGCTCTACTAGTCAGTATTATCCTCATGCTGTGCTTTGCTCTGAGACCACCTTAAAGCGTAGAAAGCGTAGTAGTCAAGTTGGTCTACAGCTGAACTCATAAATGGTATTTCAGAAAGCACTGGGGGAACTGTCAGAAGTGGGGAGGGGGTGGAATGACTATCCCCTTTATACTTCAAACACTGTTTTTCACAAACAAGGAAGCCAGTTATAATTAGTTTAAATTCTATGCTATTTAGGCTGCCTGTTATCACACCAAAGACAGGGCAGAGTGATAGACTATAGTAATATAGTATATAAAACAGTGTGTAGCACAATAACGGAATATGTTGCCTCCTGGTACATAAGACACAGCTGCACAAACAGGGGGTGGGAACTAGCAAGACTTCCAGGTTTTCAGCAAGCTGTCCCGATACACTGAGCTGGCCGCAGTCAAGAGAAGGAAGCAGAAGTCCCTTCTTGCCAAACAAATGGGCAACATGGAAACATCACAGCTCTCCAGTGTCGCTGGAGCTTCCATTTACACTGATGTTATGTGCAGTATTTATCAAAAGTCTTTAATTATGTATCTTCTCAATGAGTTTCTTCACTCATTCTCTTTTGAGCATGTAACAGAAAATGCTATCTGTAATTCAGCAAAATCTCTTTGTGCATGGAAGTTTATGATTTATGAGAGATTTTATGTTAAGAGACGATAAGGAAACATGCTCTGTGGGAGATCAGAGGCACTGGAGCAGAAGCTGGAGGCACAGGCTGGGCCACGGCGGTGCTTTCCTGCCCAGCTCGCGCTGTGTCGCCCAGCAGCTCAGCTAGTGTAGCGCTCAGCTGCGATACTGCACTCCGAGGCTCCGGCTGTAGTTGTGTGGAGGATGTCATTAATAACATGCTATCCCAGAGACTGCCAGTAGTGGAAAACTAAGCAAATTAAGATTTTTAAAGTATGTCAGCTCTCCTTTCAGAAGACATCTGCTGTAATGTACATTGGCATGCTATGTGCTTGTGTCAGCTGTGTCTTCGCTGCGCTACACCCTTCCTCGGAGACACGCTAAACGTGGTGCTTGCTCTAGCGATTAGTTCTGTGGGACTAAGGTTCATAGACACCCTTGGCAGAGCTGAAGCTGTTATCTGGGAGGACCCGTTCATGACTCATAAGTTCAGAGGAGATTTATTCAGATCATAAGTTCAGAGAAAGGAAGGTAACACGCATGGGAAATGTGCACATCAGCCCCTCCTTTCTTGCAGAGCGGTGCATTCAAAATTGTGGAAAGATCTAGCATTGGCACTGGAGGAAACCTAAGCAGCCAGAAGTTCCCTGTTCATCAGCCACAGCACGCTGTGGGCACTCGGATTAATTGGGTGTCCGAGTCTTAAACCTGGATGTTCCCCAGCTATATGCAGCAACATCTTGCTACGTACAACGGAACATAGGCACCTGCTTACTATCAAAATAGAGGCAAAGCGCTGTTTCCGCCCGCTGGGGATGATGGGGTGCTTAGCTGCTGCCCTAACTTAAAAATATTTGCTAGAAGTTAGTGTACCCACCCTGGGCACAAGAGAGGCAAGTTCTCAATCCTCCTCAGCCTGAGAACACTTACACCCAGGACTTCTGCTTCCCAAAACCTGTCCCTTGACCCCATCCCTGCTCTCTTAATTGCTCCTGAGTAATTGCAGATTCTTCAGTGCAAAAGCATTAGCAGCCAATGAAGCACAGTACCACTTTCTAGTCAAGTGCTTTAGCCAGCAGGTTACCTGCCACTCTTCAGCATCCTGCATGTATAGTGCGTACCTTTTCTGTCATTGCTGAGGCTGATCAGTCTCAATTCTGCACATATTTTGAAATACTTGGATATATCTAGGCTGAATCTCACTAATTTCAACACAACTTTCTGCCAGGGAAGCAGGTACAGTGCATAACAGAATTGGGACCTTAAATTATGAATAATGTATTCTAAATTACTTTGTATTATTAGTTTGGGACCTTCTCTGGGTGCATGCTTTTACAGTCGACACCACGAGCTTGAGTCCTAGTTGTAGCTACTGTGCGCTCTACTGCAACATTACTATGACAACTGCTAAGATCAGGGCTGGGAGAAATCTTGCCTTCCCTAGGAAAAAAAGAGTGCGAAACAAATACTGCATGTAGTTAGTCTCAAATATGTAGTCAAGGCATCCTGTTGGGTTTCTTTGCTTGCTGCTTCATCTCCACGTAGGTCTCAGCAAAGGAAGAACTATCTAGAGAATATTCTGCATGCAGCAAACAATTCTGCTTTGAATGAAGCTTAAGTGACGACAATCCAACAAGGCAGAAAAACTCTTCATTCTCCCTTAGGCTTGTATGAGCCTCCCTATGAAGAGATCAGAGCCTCCTGGTTTGAAACGCTGCCTTAGGGTTTGCTTTTTATGTCAATAAATGTTTTATCACATTTAAGCTTCAAACACAGTACGAGCACCGCTGCTAACGTTTGATGAACTGAACTGGAGCGAGCTCCCCTGGGCAGAGGGCAGCGTGCAGCGTGGCGCAGGGCTTCCCTTCTGGGGGGCTTGCCGGGGCCTCACCGTGGGGATGGGCGAGACGGTGCCTTTGCAATTATACACTGCCTTCAAAAACACACTGGCAAGCTAAGGAAGGGGATGTTCCTCTCTTCAGGTCTTCACCACTTTTGATCTTTGCTTTCTTTTGCTTTTTCTTCTCTCTCTGCCAAAGCTACCTCAGTATGGTTGGCAAAGCATAACTGCATCCCCAGGTCTGAGGTGGGCTTAAGACATCTCTGTCTTCATGCTCAGCTAGTCTGTCTCTCCTGATACCTCCTTGCAGTGTTATTTCTTCTCTTACCTCACACTCACCTCTAGCACGCGAAGATGCTGCAGTGAAATTTAAGCAGCAATCTGCTGCTGGGCTGCCTTTGGTGCCTGCAGTACCAGCGCTGAAATCTCCGGGTTGAAACTACTGAGTTGAAACCTACAGGCAGTGCACAAGTGCTACAGATCATGATGCAAACCTGGGTTTTTGCTTTTCCCAGCACTTGCCAGTTCCGCCCCTCCGGGGCTGTTCCTTCATTTTTCCTTTCCACATGCTGCGTTTTGCAGCGGCCCTGCCTGCCTCCCCTCCCCTCAGCTTCCCCTCCTCTGCTTTATGAAATGCAGCACTTCAGCGTCATTGACTGACAGGGGATGCAGCAGCTTTGGCAGAGGAGATGAAGAGGGGGAAGGAAGAGAAGGAAAAGCTGCTTTTGACAAAAGAGGCAGCAGAAACACTGGAAGACGAGCTTTCCTCCAGAAGCGGATCCCAGTCACCCTTTGTTAGGGCAGGAAATTAAGACACAGTCTCTAATTCAGTGTGTTTGGCGAGCAGACCCTGACTGCTCCATGTATTCCTCCAGTGTCTTTTCAGAGAACAAAGCTCAGGTGTGTAGCTCAGGTTCACCACAACCTGGACTGAATCAGCAAAACAGATGATTAGCTACGCCACACACTGCCAGCCGCTGCGTGGCTAAGTGACAGCACAACAAAAACTCACTTCACTGCTCCCAGCTTAAAAAAAATCCTGGCTCCTCAGAGATGCAAAGGCCATCCATGAACGCAGTGGGTAAGAATCACGGAGCAATTGGCTAGTTACGTGTCTGTCTGTATTCTAGGAGACCTAGAATTTCCAGGGTTAATCTTTGCCATTTTCCAAAAGGACTCTCTGATATTTCATGCAGATTTTGCTTACAACTTACTCTGATTGCCAAATAATTCCAGAAGCATGTGTTGCCCTGTAGCAGTGCGGATTTTTCTGTTACATGAGACTGTTATCACCAAGTGCCAAACGCATCTTGAAACGCTTTTTGTAGGGTTCTGCTGAATAAGCACACTTTTGAACGAGCACTTTTCTGCAGCATGCCCTGATCTTGCCAGCGGCTGACTACCCTCCTGCTAACCACTAGTGACATGTCAGAAGCCTAACAGCAAAGTCTAATTTATTCTGGAAACTTCTTTGGTTATGTAGGCAATAATGGGTGAAAATGCTCTGCTCAGTTGAGAAAAGCATCAGAGACAACCTCACTTTGGAATCTGAGTCTCATGCAAAGAAAGAGAGAACTTGCATGTAAAGTAACTATTAAAATCAATTTGTAAAGGATAGAGTCTAGTCCACCTATACAGATTCTCCAAAAATGAGATGATCATGCAAACAAAACAAAAAGCCATCTTCCAGGAATGGAAGAAAACGTTTTTCTGGACATCCCTTTCCAATGTAAGCCCCAAAGGAAAGAACAAGTAAATCTGTGCCACCTTAGTGGAAGAGACAAGGATGCCAAGACTCAAGATAACTCCCTGCTGCTCATCAGGTGTTTGAACCAAACACTTGCAAAGGAAGTTTTGACTTTCATTACTAAAAATAAACTCCAGCTTGTACATGAGGCTTATTTTGTAGTCTTCTATAATGTCTTTTCTGCACTATTTTCTGGGAATTTTATGAGCTAACAACCTTTAAGGAGGTTTTATCAAACTCTGAGAAAATAAAGGCACAGATCAGAAATTTCACAACCTTCTGAAGTGGGACTTCAAGTGGGGCTTACACTCACTTCTTTATTAGTGGAAATTGAAAACAAGTCACTTTTTTGCTCATCTCTCTGAAGTTGAAATGTGGCTCTCCTATGCTAAAACAAAAATAGCCTCACTCAAGCATCGATTACTAAGTACCACATCCCTGGAGGCAAGGGAGTCCAACCCAGTGTCACTATAGAAGTGGTTTAGGTTTTGTTTGTTTTGCATGCAGACAAGGTCAAGAATACCTTTGAAAAAGCTTCCCATAGGCACCCCCTGTCCCCTGCAATTAAAAACAGTAAATTCAGGAGTCCAGCTGCCCGCATAAGGCACCCTAAATCAGCAAACCAAATTTGCTCTCTCTCCAGTGCCTTCATGCACCGCTAGACTGTACCAGGTTCGCTGTGCCACAGCCCTTCACCTCCAATGAATTTCTTCCAGTGCCCTCGGCGCTGTCTCTTGCAGTCCGGCTTGAAAGCACAACCTTCACTACTCTGCCTCCGTTTACAAGACCTGAAGTATGTCTTCAGACCTAAGGAAGAAAATTAGGTTAATCTGCAGAAGTTACCGTCAGACCTCCTTGAGCGAGTGAGTTAGCATCCAAGGGCTATACAGCTACGTCAACGCAAGCAGCACATGAAACGCCAGCGTGTGGCTAGCAGAGGGCTGGTGTGAGCCCTAGCGACACGCTGCCCACAGGAGCTCGAAAGCAAAATAATCCCATGCACCTTTTGGTTTGGGGTTTTTTACTATTGATAATATGCTTGAGTTTAAAAAGAAGCCGGAGCTCGTTGCTCCTGACTCGGTACCAACAACACTTGACAGAGAAGACCGTACCCAGAGGGACTCGCCATCCTTGGGAGGAAAATAACCGGGGCAACGCCAGAGGTGCCAGCGCTAGCCAGGAGGTGGCAGAGGAGCAAGGCTGCCTTGGACACCGGCTTCTGCATTCGTTTGGCAAAAACACAAACACAAACCAAGGAAAGACAACAAAACCCAGCCCCACCCTCCATCTTCAGGAATAAGAGGATGAAACCCTTAATCACATT
>NW_010562606.1:154231-159634 GCF_000687285.1 Phaethon lepturus
TATTTATACTAATTGCTCATCTTCCTGAGCTCTGACTTTATGAAATTATGCATGCACACCAAGCAGATGAGTTTCCATAGAAACTCAGGAACTGAACTTTCATTAGAATTTTTTTTTTTTAAATCTTCCAGATAAAAATGCAAATTGGCCTGTCAGTGGGTGGCTTTCTGAATTTATATATATTTTTTTTCTTTTGCACTGTAGGCAGAGTCCAGCTGGACCTACATAGCAACAACATACAGGCATTGTTTATAGCAAGCCAGACTCCACAGGGAAATAAGAAATTCAGTAGCAAGAAGAAGCTCTCAAGTGCAAATACCTCAGGGAAACAAAAAACTGAAGTGCTCAGTGCTTGCATCTTTGTGAGGCTTGGGGATTGCGCAGCCTCCAGCTCTCACAAAATGCTTGTGGTTTGCAAGGAGCAGGGTGGGGAGGAGGGGAGAGAAGAAACTCAAAGCAAGAAACTCTCCTGCACGCAGAATTAGTGATGTTCAATCCGTCCTTTAAACACCCAGCAGCATATTTCTGCCGGTTCAGTTAAGCCTCACTGGGAAGGCTGACACCATCTGTCGCAGCTCACTCTGGGCGAAGGAGTAGGTCTCAGTGCTGGAGTGTGGGAACGTTGGTGGGGCCTGGGTCAGAGGGTGGATTGGCCACACCCTGCCCACCTCTTGGGCTGAGGCCTGAAGCCTGGCATCTTTTGCCCACACCACATGGAAATCCAGGCCCGTGGGCAAGAAGGGGCCACGGGGCAGTTCTTGGCCAGAAGAAGCAGGAAGCAGGATGGTGGGCATGCCTGGGAAGGGCCATGGACCTGGGCAGTCTTTGGCATGAATGGTTGCGCATGTACGCAAGGAGGAGGTGGGAAGTCTTCACCTCCTTTAGCAAATGTTTCCTTCCTGTGTTTCTCCCCAAAAATCATGTAACAGTTTTTCACTCATGCAGTATACTGCAACGTCAACAGGAGGCTTTCCCTTGGCTTCAAGGAGCCTGAGATCACCCTTTCTGAGGGTTCACAGATGTTTTTTCAGCTAAACTGGCGTTCTTGAAAGCACTGAATACCGACAAGCAAATGTTCACGTGTGCTGCGCTTACTGGTGGGCTACGCTTCAGCATCTCCCCCAGGTGAACACGGTACCTGGGGTTTGCCTGCAGCCTCCTCCCCGCACTGCAGAACAGCCGCAGGGACCATTCGATGCAAAGCGCTGTCCTGCTTGGGCACAGGCAAAATGAAATGCAGCGGCTTCGTGCTGGGGAGCCGTAGGGAGCAAGCCCCGCTAGCCGCTGGTCCTTGACCAGCAAGGGTGCCGGGGCAGACGAGGGAGCTGTGCTGCACGAGCAGTTTACGATGAGGCGGATTTCACTGCAGCATTGCCGAGAGGCGCGACATGTCAGCCGGGGAGGGAATTCCCCTCCTCGTTGGAGAGGGATGACAGGCAGCAGCTGCACGGCCTTGTTGGAGCTGCGGCCCCCCGGGAGCATCGAGAGGCTTAGTGTCAGGGTGAGGACAGCGATGGGTCCCCGGCCACCAGAGAGCACAATTGGGTCTGCTCGGTCAGCACGACAGGAAGAGTTTTTAGGAAGAGTGGTTTTGTGGTTGAGGACAAACTTGAGCTGAGATAGCTCCTGTCTATTCTTGGCTCAGCAGCAGATTTGCTATGGCCACACTACTTGCCCTTTCTGTGCCTCATTATCCCTGTCAAGCAGGTGACTCAAATTATAATTGCACAAATTCCTTCCAGTCTGTCATTACGTGCCTGCGGTCCTCCCCGGGCAGCTACCTCCAGAGGAACCGGCCTCTCCCGTTGGGGTACCTCTGTGCCACCTGGGCCTGCTCGCAAGGGGACGGTAAGATTAGGCCCCGTTGCCTCATCATTTTCCAACAGAGCGAGAAACCTGTAGGAAAAACATCCCCACTGCATCTTTAGATGATCAGATTTGATACGGAGTTGATTATTCAGGTCAAGGTTCTGGGCAAGAAAGAGGCAGTGAAACTTTTCACAGTACCACCGATACTTGATTAAATGGGTATTTCTTAATTTTTCTCTCAGGCAAGGTCATGTGTTTCTGTAGTTTATGAGTACTTTATGAGTACTATCGCTGGCTACAGGGCCTTAGTCATGCTGAGGCACCCTGCATCTAACGACACTTCTGGGAGAACAAACGAAACAAGACAAAGGCAAGATCTTCACTACGCCAAAAGTGTCACCGTTCTTTCATCAGAAATGTACCTGGGTTCTGATTGCAAGAGATCTCAGGTTTCTTAGGTCTTTTTGTATCAGCTGAGGGCAACTGGATCCATTAAAGGTGAAGCGAATGCTTTTCTTCATATATGTATGACTGCATCCACGTAGTACGTAGTCCCAGGAAAAGCAACGGGGCCGGGCAGTCATCTCGCTTCCAACTTTTCTGCGGGTGAGTGCAGGCAGAGGCCATGCAGGGCTTGGCAGATGACATGAAAGTGTTGGCGGCTTCTTCCACAGGCCACACCTGGATGAACCCGGTGGGAGGTTCGTCCTGGTGTGTGCACCTTCGGGAGGAAGCAGAAAAATGCCACTAAGGCGTTGTGGCCTGCAAAGCCCACGTGACCATCTGGGCTCGGTGTGGTTGACTGCTGTATAATTAAAAGAGAGCCTGGCTCATTAGATGCTTTGTGGGTTCAGACGCATCCATGCGAGCCCTATAGGAAAACATGTTCTTCCTACCACTTCTTTCATCCTCCCCCTCCTGTTCCTTCCAGATGGTTACACCCACTTGTGTCTTTTCTTACCCTAAGGACAGCTTTTTAAACAAGGTTCCTCCGTCCTTCTCCTCCCCCACGCTGCGTTAGGATCTGCCCCGGAGCGCAGGAGGACGGAGAGCCCCGTGCTGTTACACACAGCTTGCCCCTGGAAGGCTGGAAGGGGTCCGCGTCCCTCTAGCCCCATTTGTTGAGAAGAAGGATCTTTCCAGATGGTCAGGATGTAGGAGCTGAGAGACTTCACCTCAGCTGGGTGTTCCAGGTGTGCAAGAGTTAATTTAGATACTCGGTGTAATTGAACCTGTGTATATTTTCCTGGGGATTAGAAGCCGGTGTAGCCTCCTCCGGGACAGAGGGATGCTTAAAGGGGCCGTAGCCTTTCCTCTACACAGCACCCGTACACGCTCTCCCAGTAACACGCAGCAGGAGCACTTGCAGAGCTGGATCAGTCTCAGCTTAAAAAAAATTATCTTCACAGTTGTTTTTTTAAATCACACATCACAAACAAAACAAGCAGAGCTTAGCAGCTGATTGCTGCTCTTCCTCAGAAATAGGTGGAGATCCCACCCCGTAGGACTCCTGCGCCTGCGCTCGTACGTCTGCCCGGCTTGCTGGGAGCTCGGGGCGCTCCGTTTCGTCCTCTGTTTTGCGCCATTGTTAACCGCTCGTCGCTTGTTTGTTGACAGGGCCTGGTGCTGAGCAGACTTGGACGGAGGGACCTGGCCCAGAAAGTCCTCAGAGATGCCATCCGGATCCAGACCACCAGTCACAGGGCCTGGAACAGCCTTGGAGAGGTCTTGCAAGCTCAGGGGAAAAATGAAGCAGCCATCGAATGCTTCCTCACCGCTCTGGACCTCGAATCCAGCAGTCCTGTCATCCCGTTCACTGTCATACCCAGGGAGCTCTGAAGCTTTTCCCTGCAGCTAAGCACCTTCATTCCATGGACAGACACCAAAACCAAACAAATAAAGAAAAAGCCCAACAGAAAAGTGCCATTGTAACCTGGAACAGGGCAAGATAATTCCAGGATGGGGCTCAGGTCTACATGCTTAGCTGAGACAAGCCTAACTGTAGACGAATTTGCAACAGGCAGAAATAGAGAATGCCTTTTTCTTCACAGGTGCCTGGCTAACCTCCTGTTCAAGTTAATAGCAAGGCTTATTTCAAAGTGTTGGTTCAAGGTGACTGTCTGTAGAATGTACTCCACGTGCTGGAGTACAGCTGTTCTAAGCACTTGCACCTTTCAATTTTCATTAAAGATAAAAACCCCAAGCCCGAAATTAAAACCCAGACCTGCTCTAAACAGGAGTATAAGCACCAACTAACTTGACCAAGTTGTGCTTAAGCATGTGGCTGCCTCCACACAGATCTGACAGGATAGGAATGACCATTAAACCATATAGACGTGCAGTATATGCTGTTTACAAAATTATTTCAACTGTTTTGATAATCCTTTTTCCTGCCTTGTTCTTATATACTGCATATGCTCACTATATTTAGTGTGGTGCTTGCCTAGACCAATTTAAATTAAAAATACTATTTTTTTTAAAAAGCTGCTATTACAGGATGATTCACAAAAGCAGAAAGACCAAAGACCAAATCAGTTCACACTTGAACTAGTATTAAAAACATATATGTATCTCCAATTACATATTTATCGAAAGGGCTTACATGAAATAGCTAATTGTAAACTCTGAGCTTCATTCTTATTAATCGACTATTGCATCACTTCTAGTGAGGAATATAGTGATTACCAGTATATAGTGACTGAACTCTGCGCTCTACTGCATTGCCATTTCTGGCACAAAACATTTTCATATCCATCTTTTCATGATACAGAAGATGGCAGCAGTCTTTTAAGGGAAAGTATGCTTAAGGCAGTATGTGTATATATGAATTACTTCTTTCTTAAAACCAAATCTTTGGGTTGTCTGTAGAAATTTCACATTAGAGGTACAGAGCTGAGCCTTCAGCAGAGCAGGATCATTTTGCATATCGTATCAGATGTAAGAGTGATCTCTTCAGAGCCATCTGAAGAGCTCCTAATCCGTGCAGCCTCCCCACGGCTGGCACGGCCAGGGCGGGGGACGCAGCTGGTGTGCCCGCTGCTAAGCTGCTCCTTAGCTGTGCTTGACCTCCCCGGGGCCTCCGCGGCGAGATAGAGCTGTACTGTGCTGTCACACGGCACACGAGAGCCAGCCCCATCCCAAGATGAAGACGATGCAGAAATGAGCTGCGGACATTTTTCTACACAAAAGGTCGGGGCTCTGTGCCCGTTTCTGTCCAAAGAAGATTTATGACTATTTCATAAGTGGGTTTGCACTAAAACACACTTTGTACTAGAATTCTGCCCAGTATTGTGATCCGCAACTAGTTCATTCTGGAAATAATAATATCCTCTGGCAATAAATGAGTAGGGGTTATTTCTTAAAGAGCCTGAGGCTCTGGCAGCAGACTTGAAGTCAGCGTTGTTTACAGTTATTTGGAAACCTGCAGGCTAATGGAGCGGTGGGCCCCTCGCGCCGCTGCCAGACCGCACCGTCGCGGGGCTCCTGCCCCCGGGCGGCTTCGGCTCCTGCCTCCCCTCGGAAGGAAGTACGCTGCCCTCGGGTTTCTCTCAGCAGCCTGTTGCACTCCCAAACCAATTCCGCCCCCCCCCCCCC